>NC_060968.1:4363520-4408520 GCF_910589235.1 Vespa crabro | reverse complement strand
TTCTAACGATAACAACGATGACGAAGATGACAATTGATAACAATTGATGAACTATTGGAAACATGGAAACGTTTTTTCCTTCTTTTTTTCCTCTCTCTCTCTCTCTCTCTCTCTCTCTCTCTCTCTCTCTCTCTCTCTCTCAATATGGCTGAATACGTGTGAGTTAAAAAAATATAATACTACTACTACTACTAATACTAATACTAATACTAATAATAATAATAATAATAATAATAATAATAATAATAATGATGATGAAAATTATTCATAATACACATGTAATATTTAATAATAATAGATCTCTGATCGATGATTTTATTTTTGTATATAGAAACACGTTCAAATTATTATTACTTTTTATTACCTTCTTTTTTTTTTTTTTCTTTTTCAATACCTGTAAGTCCGACGAATTCGATAATATTGCATTATAAAATAATAACGAGGATTAATAATACGATGACGAAATAAATGATCTATCTAAAATACATACTCGTCGGCCGAGGTGGTATCCTTCGACGTGCACCCGCCCATGTTGTGTAGATTAGACTACCGGCGACGCACCCTCGTGTATATTCGAGGAAGAATAAGAAGAGAGATGGAATAATGGAATTGGTCCAAAAAGAGGGGAAGAAAGAGAGAGAGAGAGAGAGAGAGAGAGAATGAAAGAGAAAATGAGGAAGTGAAGAAGTAAATCAGGAAGAAATTTATCTCTAAACTCTCTTCTCGATCTTCTTCCTTTTTTGATTTCTTTTTTCTTTTTATTTTTTTATTTTTTTTTTTTTTTCAATAAATAAAGCCTCGTTTAAATACTAGACTATAAATTCTCACTGTCAATAAAATCACCGAGAGAAGAAGAACGGCTTTGTCTATAAAAAAAAAAAACACACCCAAAAATCTCTGCTTCTTGACCAATCAGAATAATCCTTTATGTAACAGTACGACACACAATTCGGAGAAAAAGACAAGAGGCAGATAATAAATCCTATCACACACAAAAAAAAAAGGGGGAGGATGAACAAGACGATGAAAAAGAAGAAGAAGAAGAAATGGAGATATCAGTCACGTGTACGAAGCTGAATCAAAGAATAGAAAAGAAATAAGGAAGAAACGAGAGGAATGTTGAGAAAATCGATCCAAAAAAAAAAAAAAAAAGAATTTCTTTCCTTTCTTTTTTTTAACGGACAAGCTTATCTATCTTTTTCCGTTCACTTTGCACACCCAAAAGTTTTTTTCCCTTCTTCCGGAGTGGGGGAGGGGGCGGGGAAAGAAAGAAAGAAAGAAATTAGAAAATTAGAGCAATGAAAGAAAATCACAAGATTAGAATAAAGGACGACGACGAAGAGGATATATATATGTGTATATATATATATATATATATATATATATATATATATATAAAAATTAATATGAACTCGAAAAATATTTTACGATTAAAATTGATACGAAGTAATTAAGAGGTTTATTATAGTTATACATATATATATACATATATATATATATATAACAAAAGTCACGTGGAGAGACACGGATTCGAATAATCTAAAAAGAATAAATCTAACGCGGAAGCGCGAACGACGGGATGATGATGATGCTGGGAGGTATATCCGCGTTTGGTCCGACCACCACAGCGGGGCGCGCGACGGTGGTATGCCGCCGCCGGTTCTATATTCCTCCTCTACTTGCTACACCCCTAAAACACCCTCGCCCAAAGTCTTCCCTTCTCTTTCTTTACAATTCACCTGCGCTTGCGTACATAAATCCTAATTCTCTTTCTCTCTCTCTCTCTCTCTCTCTCGCTCTGTTTAAACTACCACCACTTTCTATGTATTTTCACTCAGCACAATACAATGAACAACACCATTAAAATATTTTAACCTTTAAAAATCCAGTCAGTTCTTTTATTTAAAACCCGTACAACAAAAACAGTGCGCGATCTCAACGGTGGTATATCACTAAAATGCGAAAGAAGATATCCCTTCTGGTATAATCTTTTTCCTCTCTCTTTCTCTTTCTCTCTCTCTCTCTCTCTCTCTCTCACTTTGGTAATCTTTTTCTCTTTCTTTCTCTCTTCCCCTTCCCTACGTACATACGTACGTATATTTAAACGTATAGATATAGATGTAAATACATGTACATAGATGTACATATACATATACATTGAGAAGGAAACGCACAATCCCCCTACTACAGCGCTAGAACAGGGTGGGGCACATCGTCGTCCGTCCAGCATGGAAGGCTACCCGGGTCGATATTACGCACCTACACATCGTAGGACAACACCTACTCTTTCTCTCCCCCTCTCCCTCCCCCCATCTATCTATCTATCTATCTCTTTCTCTAGCTATCTATATGCATCCCCCCTCCTCTTCTTACTCCACCTACTTCTCCCATCTCCACCCCTCTTTTAGATTCCATCTTATAGCAGGAAACAGCTCTACGCAGTAACAACATCGAGGACTCAACTCGACACTTCGATTTTGGTTTACTCATACGCATACACACGTATACACGATCTTTATCTTTCTCTCTCTCTCTCTTTCTCTCTCTCTCCAGATCATAATCATTTTGTTTTTTCTTTTTTTTTTCTATTTTTTTATTCACATACTTTTACCATTCTTAAGTACTTCACTTTGATTTGCTTTAAACTTTACTTTACTTAACTTAAGATTGGTCTCATTTATTATCAAGATAACGTGATTCGGCTTTGTAACTTTTGAGTGACATATTACTGTAGGCGAGGGCGGAGCGGGGTGATGGTATTATTGATAAGAATGGTTTTTATCAGATCTTTTTCTATCTTCGAGAGAGAGAGAGAGAGAGAGAGAGAGAGGGAGGGGAGAGGGGAGGAGTAGAAGACTTTTGTTGTTGGGACGAGATAACGATTTGAGTAGTTCCTTTTTTTTTTTTTTTTTTTTTTTTTTTTTTTTTTTTTTGAGAATATACGTCATCGTTCAATTCAAATTGAAGATGTAATCATTCTTGTCTCTCATCTTTTTCTGTATTTGCGCGTGTAATCTTGAAAAAAAAAAAAAAAAAAAAAAATATATATATATATATATATATATATAGATATATATACGATGTTCTGGCATGGCAATGAAAATGACGACAGCTCTCGAAAAACAATGCGGCCGATATATGTCTCATCGTTCTCAGTTACGCAAGCAAAGCAATTAACCATTAACAGGAACACCATCGTCGACTTTAAACCTAATCTACGATCTGATAAAAGAAAGACAAAAGGGAAAGAAAAAAGAGGGGGGGAAAAAAAAAAGAAAGAAAAAGGAAATGAAGGAAGAAAAAAAAAAAAATTATCAAATTTTATCTCTTCATGAGATTATATTTTCTTCCACTTTTTCTTTTAATTTTATCTTTAAATTCATCATCGATATTTTTTCAGCTGTGATATAGCAAAAATTTTTTTTTCATTTTTAAAAGAACCTACGTAATCATGTAGAGTTACAGTGGTATAATCGAACGTGATGGTTGTGAGAGTTATATAGCATTTGCTTAATACGAAGAGAGAAAGAGAGAGAACGCGTACGGTCGAATTACAATGAAGAAGAACAGATGGATGGACGAACGTAATCGTCGTTTTCCGGGATGATGTCAAAACGTAAGGAAAATTGTCTTTTAAAATTGCATAAAAGAAATATTAAGTTTTCACGGTCAATTCTATTCGAAAGTAGAAAAAGAAAGAGAGAGAAAGAGAGAGAGAGAGAGAGAAAACTTTTCCTAATTATAAGACATCACGATGAAATTAAAATTTTTAATTTATCCCGCCATTATCGGCCATGAAGGCGGTAACACGTCGCGCCATCTGTTAACTCTTTGCTCAAGTTTCTATCAACCCGAAGGATAACTGATATGGTAATGCAGATTATACTACGGTACTGACATTGTTTTAAACAATAATTCTTCTATTTTTTCTTTCTTTCCTTTTTTTTTTTTTGTGATTTATAGACCGGTATGATCGGTAATTATTCTTATGTAACAGTGACAAGAAGAACCCATGCAGTATATATTTTATGTATATATCGTATACATAAATCTATTTTACTTACAGCATAGATAGCACGAATTTTTTCGCTATCGGACCGAATCGGAATACGTTAAATTTCATTTGTCGATACTGCTGTAACATAAGGATTATAAAAAAAATTTTTTATTGATTATCAAAATCTCCTTCATTTTTTTTTTATTCTTCATCGAAAACAATAACGAATCGTTTTACCAACTTATTATTCCGTTTCTTTCTTCTTCCTTTCTTTTGTTCGTACAAAAAAAAAAAAAAAAAAAAAAAGGATTCACGTGACAATCGTAACGCTTCTCTCATTAGAGCACACGTACGAAAGAGATTTTGTTTACAAAATCTATTGGCAACAACATCTGTCATACGTTATGCAAGATAGTAATCGAATGACGGTATTACGAGAGTACGTACTCTAATTTTGTCTTGTACATATGTTCAAACAAGACATTGGCACTTGTAATATCCTAACCTATAATATGCATAATGATGAATAATAATAAGAACGATAACTTGGCGCATAAATGATTTCGACAAATTTATATATTCTTTTTTTATTTTTCTTTCTTTTTTTTTTTTTTATGTATATATATACATACATACATAGAGGTATATAATATATATCTTCATCTTATTTTTTATGTATCTGATATTCTTATTATTATCTATTCTATTTTTTATATATTATTATTATTATCATTATCATAACAGACATTTATTATATATATATATATTTCTTTTTTTTTCATTCATATTAAATATATACATAATTTTTTTCCCCTTCAAAATGTCTATAAATATATCTCTCTCTTTCTTACACAAATCTCTTTCATAAAACGAAAGCAGAAATGTTTAATGGTAAACTATGACATAATAATATCTCGGACGATGTTGTAGATATAAAAAGCTTTCCGATATTTCTCATTTTGATATTTTTATATTGGAAATTAATTGGATCATATTAGAGAAAGGTAATTGTCGATCGTTTGAAAATACGACCCCATGATGAGCGTAATGTCAAGGATACGATATGTATTTATGTGTGTATAGTAATCATCGTTAAGTGTTAAAGTGGAAGCACGTTAAGAAATTATTTCGGTAGAAATAATTTAGTACTAACGATAAATTGCAATGAAATCTTCAGACGAGAAAGAAAAAAAAAAAAAAAAAAAAAAAAAAAAAAAGAGAGATAAGAACTGACAAAACTAGATATTTAAATTTTACACTTAATGTAAATTTACATAAACGTGAATTTGTATTTTTTTCCTTTTTTCTTTCTTTCTTTTTCTTTTTTGTTTTTTTTTTCTTTACCTATTTTTTGTTTCATCTTTAATGATCATTTTTCTTTCTTTTCCCTACCCCCCTTCTTTTTTTTTTTAATATTACGGAATAGACATAAAGAGTTTGATTCAAATGTGAGAATTACAATCGCAAAGCTAGAAACGTAAGTCAATGTAAGTCATTGTAGAAGTCAATATGTTATACATATATAGAACGTCAACGACGCGACATTCAAACTGTAATACGGTACATCTGGCTTTTAAATAATCGAAAAGCTTCGATGTACTACTACTACTACTACTACTACTACTTTTTACCTAACTTCTTATACTTTTTCTTATTTTTCTTTTTTTCTTTTTTATTTTTACACTGAAAACTTTCCAACTCTACATATAAAGTATATATATGTATATATGTAGACTGTTTTGTAAGTTCGCAATTTAGGTCTCCATATTTTAATATAAATACATATGTACTATTTCATTTAACTAACTCAATCTGTAATATTTTGTAGGTTTCATTGTTGAAAAAAAAAAAAAAAAAAAAAAAAAAAAAAAAAGAAAAGAATAAAAAAAGAATAAAAAAGAAAAGAAAAAAAGAACGATTATTATTTTTCTTTTTTTTTGTATTGCAACATAATTTTTCTTCTTTTCTTTTTTTGATTACAAATAATAGAAATTTTTTGGTATTACCAAAATCATTACTGCGACAAATTTGTTATTGTAAAAAAAAAAAAAAAAAAAAAATAAAGAAAGAAAAATAAAAATCAATTCTATAACGAAACATACAAAAATTATCACAGAGTTGGTCAAACGAAAAAGATTTTGTAAAAATGTAATTAACAAAGGAAATGGGAAAAAATAAAGAAGAAAGAAAATGGACAAAAGATGCAAAAATAATATGTCGTAAAAATATCTATATGTAACTCACTTATTCATATACGCATACTTGTAAATACTTGTTCCGTTACATGAGTCTGGCAACTATCAATTTCCGTTTTGAATTAACAAAGTTAGAATGTATATGCGGATCGCTCAAACGAACGCTCATCTCCGGTCGTCTGGCCAACGAGGAAGCTTCTAAGAAATTCAAATTCTCTTACTGACATCTTATTAGTCTTTCTTTTCTTTTTTTTTTTTCTTTTTTTTTTCTTTCGAGATCATCGATTCGTTCGAAACAGTGGTTCTTTAATAAAAAAAAAAAAGAACGAAAAACAAAAAAAAAAAAGAAAAACCATAAATACGAATCAAAAATTAACTGAAATTTTCCGAGAAAATTCGTAAAAAAAAAAATCAAATTCTTTTTTTACTAACACTTTTTTCCCCTCCTTTCGGCTATCGAGATTGTTAATTGATCGATAACAATGGTTCTTTATAAAAATCGTAAATACGAAAATTAAATTCTTTTACTAACCTCTTATTCGTTATTGTTTTGTTTGTTATCGAGATTGTTGATTGGTCGTAACAGTGGTTCTTTATAAAAAAAAATATATATAAATAAATAAATAAATAACGTATAAATCACTGGCAATTTTTTTTTTAGAAGACATAAGAAATTTAAATTCTTTTACTAACATCCTAGTGGCCATTTTTTTTCTCTATCGAAATAGCTGATTGGTCTTTTAAAAAGTAAAAAACAAAAAAAAAGAAAAACAAAAAAAAAGAAAACAAAATTATGACATCTGTTATAAATCACTGTAATTTTTTTGTGGACAACGAAGAAATGAAACAATCAACATTCATTGTTTCAACTAATACATCTAATATACTAATGAAGGAGAGAGTCATATATTATTTGAGAATCACTGTGCATTGCCGAGGCATCTTTGGTAAAGCCTTCTTACGTAACTAGGGCTGCACCCACTCTCGTTACTTCCTCGATCGTCGGGAGCGAGCAACCGCAACGGATATTAGACGAATTGTTCTTTTGTAACCATCGATAATCGATTAGTTCGAGGAATCGATTTACAAGGAGCGTTAATCGAATAACAAATCGATTAAACTAACCCCAATTGATATCGGATCGATCAGATCCAATCCGTAACACAAAAAAGTAACATTTTTATCTAGGTGTGTTTGCGTACGTGAATAGTTGATCTGAATTTTTCATTTAATATATACACACACATATATATATATATATATATTTATATATATAAAATAAAAAAGAATAGGAAAAACAAAATTTTTATATTTACATATCGACCTATTCGAGGTTATGAAGTTGTGAATGAGAACCGATATCGATCTACCTTTGAAACGATACCAGGAATGAAATCCGATCGTTAACGAACGATTACGAAGGAGACCGAAGGAACGCGCTTGGAAACAATCAAATGGATTCGCCGGCATATGGCGAATCCTGTTATATTCACGACGAACGTTCAACGTTTGGATATGATCGAGGAACAAAAAAAAAAAAAAAAGGAAGAAAGAAATATCAATATAATAAGAATAGAGATATTAAGCTGCTAGTTTAAACTAAGAAATTCAAATTTTAAATAGAAACTTTAGAATTAATAATATTGTTATTGAGTGAACGGGGAAACTTTTATATACGTTCGATCAGAAAAACTACAAATATTTTGAATATCGTATAACCTTAAGCGTTTTCCATATAACATTTTCATATTTAACCTAGACGTTTATATATATATATATATATATATATATATAAATAGCCATATATATTGAGGAAAAAAATTTCGAAATGGTCGACGATAATAATTGTATTAAATAATTATATTGAGAGAGCGAGAGAGAGAGAAAAAAGGAAAATATATGAAACGTTTCTTTCTTTTTACATTCCTTCTTTCTTTGTTCCTCTTTTTTATTTCTTTTTCTTTTTTTTTTTTTTTATTTTAATTTACACGAGAAACTTGCACAAAGAAGTGATAATATAGCGTGTTCGCCAAGGATCTTTCTAACCTAAAAAAAAAAAAAAAAAAAAAAAAAAAAAAAAAAAAAAAAAAAAAATGGAGCCTCTCTTCTCTTCTTCTCTCCTCGTCTATCTTATTCATCTTTGTGGTAATTCGAAAAATTTTTTATCGCAAAAAAAAAAAAAGAGAAAGGAAACAGAGACAGAAAAAGAGAGAAAAAAGAGAGAAAGAGAGGGAGAGAGAGAGAAAGAGAAAGAGAGAGAGAGAGAGAGAGAAAGAGAGAGAAAAAGAGAGAGAGGAATAGAAAAAAGACAAAAAAAAAATAAAATATGTCTGACTCACCTTTATTGGCAGAGGCAAGAAGAGAAGATAAGACGAAAGAATCCGTCGATAGGTAGTACGTAGGTTGTGCAGTGGTATAGATGCTGCAACGCAAGTTTTGCTTGATGATTATTCGGTTCGGTCGTTTCCTTTCTCTCTCTCTCTCTCTCTCTCTCTCTATCTCTCCTCTTTCTCCGTTAAATCTTCTTCTCTCCGAGAGTATACCGTCAGATACGTCTCGTGCGATCACCGTTCGGCTACCAAGTGCCCGCGTCGCGGAATAAACTCGCCTCGCGACAGCGACCGAAGTGAGCCAACCCCCCCACCCTAACCTTTCCTTCCTTCCTTCCTTCCTTCCTTCCTCCCTTTACTCCCTTTTCAACATGACTCTCGTCTCATCTCGTCCCGCCAGATTGCGCACCGCACGTTTTGCGTTCCATCGTTTCGCTGTTTCAATTCTGATCATCTATTTTTTTTCCTTTTTTTTTTTATTTTAATTTTATTTTACCCTCCCCCCCTTTATTCCTTTCCTTCGTTTTTCTTTTCTCCTCTTTTTTTTTTTTTATTAATAATTAATAATAATAATAATTATTATTATTATTATACATTAATTCTTCTTCTTATTATTATTATCGTTGTTGTTGTTGTTGTTGTTGTTATTCAATAGAATTAATTTAATCGAATACACGAACGAATTTAATTTTTCGTTAATCTTTCATATGGTAAAAATCGTGGATATTTTCAGGTTTCTCTTTTTTTGTCTGTAATACATATATATATATATATATGTGCGTACATACGCGTCGAAGATTTTATGAGTTATATGGGAGACTGTAGTTGAGTCACCTGGCAGGTTCCAAGTTCGTTCTCGACCTGCTTACTCGAGAGACCGGATCGAGCCCGATCTCTTGTATATATATATATATATATATACATATGTATGAACTATGTATATGTGTATGTACATAGTAGCTAACTGTAGGGGCCAAGGTCTTTCCTTTACTACTTCATATGAATCATCTTTCGTTTGATTTCGTTTACATAGTTTCCTTTGAGAACGAAAATCGTTTATACTTACCTTCCAAATCTTTCATTATTCTTCACGATAGAAAGATCTATCTTTAATCTGCACATTATTCATAAAATTAATCCCTATTTCGAAGAAACTTTTATATTTCATTTAAATAAAAATTATTTACATATTAATTTTACCAAATGATCTTTATGTTTCAGTTTCGAAATGTTCCTCTCGTTTAAATAAATTTATAGCACACACACACACACACACAAACATACTTATATATATATATATATATATATACATGTATATACTACGTACAGTTCGTACGTGTAATTACTTCTTACCGTATGAGTCCGAGTTACGTGTGACGTAGCTTCCGGAGAACGCTGGAATTCCGTTTAGCGGAATGGCCGGCCGGCCGGTTGTGAAATCAGCTGCACACAAACTCTCCAAGCATTGTTGTAGGTCGTGCTAGGATTTATCTCTTGGTTTAGTCCATCTGTCTGTCTGTCTGTCTGTCTGTCTGTATGTCTCTCTCTCTCTCTTTTTCCTTCTCTCTCCCTCTCTTTCTGTTCTCTCAGAGTGCCAACTTCCCCTCTTACCACCCGTCGCCATCCTCTTTTGGCCTAGAGAGAAGACCGACCGAGAGCAGAGCGCAGAAGTGTGGAATGTGGGATGTGAGAGGGGTGACAGAGAGGAAAGGGGAACATTAAAGGTCGCTTGAATGCGGAGAGTGGATCAATACCGAACCTACATACCTACCTACCCTATCGAACCCAATAGAAGTAACCACCGGATCAAATCTCGTTTTTCTTCTCTATCTCTCTCTCTCTTTCCTCACTCCTATCCATTTCCACCCCTCCCAGCTATCTCTCTCTCTCTCTCTCTCCCTCTCAGATTTTAAAAATCCTACAGCCCTTGCTATCTTGATTTAAATACGTGTTTTCATTAAAATCTTACTATTAGACGAGATCAAGTGATATTAATTACTCGATACATTCTCCATACATAATTATTTTATATCTGAAATTTTTTCTTCATCCTCTATCGTCTAAGCCCATTAATTATTATTATTGTTATTATTATTATTATTATTGCTATTGTTATTGTTGTTATTATTATTATTATTATTATTATTATTATTATTATTATTATTTTTATTGATTAATATTTATTACAAATATTGTTACGATATAGACCATGTGATCATTCCTCTTAAGTATCATCCATCTTGACGCTTAGGATTATTTTTAATCCTCGAAATTATCTGACAAACAAACATACTCCGATAATATCGGTTTAATGTTATTTAATAATTATTGGCAATTATTCTTGAATAATTATCTTAAAAATTTACTTCTATGAAAAACCATGCGATATATCTTTTCATACGTATATGTATTTTTCTTTAATTCTCATTTTCTAATCACCTAGACACATTCTATTCTCTAATATATCATTAATATTATTAATATTATTTTTTAATTCATTCTATGAGAATTATAATCTGATATTAATCTCGAAAACATTCTAATATCGCTTTAAGATCATTATAAATAATTATTATTCCTTTTTCTTTTTTTTTTTTTTTCTTGTTTTATTTAAAAATAATTATGAAATACCACGTGGCACCCTTCTTAAGTATTACCTTAATATGAATATTATTTTTAATGTCAGAATAATTTCTCCAACGTATCTCTCTAATTTAATATTATACATTAATTATTTCTCAAGAATATTACAATAATTAATATTATTTTGAAAATTCCACGAAATTCCGAAATGAGAGAGAGAGAGAGAGAGAGAGAGAGAGAGAGAGAGAGGGAGAGAGAGAGAAAGAAAGAAAAAGAGAGAGACATCTCAAAATAGATTGAGACTCGTGCGTTAAAAGTTTGTTCCACAAATTTTTCTCTTTCTAACTTCTTACACGTGGTTAGAATATCGTTAGAAAAGCAAAATCTAATATCTCGAGTATCAAGTGTTAACATTGTACATGTATCATTGATAGAGTCCGATTAGATTATACGTTCTTTCCCAATGACAAAAAAAAAAAAAAGAAAAGAGAGAGAGAAAGAGAGAGAAAAAATACCATTATCGATTAGCTGCTACTCGTATCAGATTACATCAAAGGTGGTACATAAGTATAAACAACGATCTACACAAATGGATATTATCGATCGACGACTCCTATACACCCCTCTTGTACCCTACCATATCGTTCTGTATCGTTCAAATTGATTTCCATTATCACCTGTAATCTCTTACACTTTTTTTTTTCTTTTTTCTTCTATTTCTTTTATATTTTTTATTTATTTATTTCTTTTCTTTTTTTTTTTTTTTTTTTTTTTGTTCGGATTTTGCAACCTCAGCTCAAAAATGCACGCATAGATGCAGGAGGAGAGTCAATTTTTGTTCCATTTTGGTGATGTCCTAAAAAATTTCTCTTTTTCTCTTTTTCTTTTGTCAATAATATTATCATTATAGTGCGTACATGAACGCATGCGCACTTATATAAAAGCCTGTAAAATTTTTTACTCTTCGGTTATTCTAACATTCTCAAATTTTCTTTGTAATATATTTAATGAATGCAAAAAAAAAAATATATATATATATACAAGTATATAGAATTGCATAAAATTTCTAATAAATGTACACACACACACACACACACATACACACAATTTTCGGTGATATCGCCGAGTTTCTCATGCTAAAGGCTCATCGATCTGTTGACGAATCAGATTGAAGATTATGTAATAAGGAAGGCAGAGAGAGAGAGAGAGAGAGAGAGAGAGATAACTATAGCTGTTGTATATCACAAGATATATAAATCCCAAAAAAATAAAAAAATATATTTACCTCCGTGATTTCTTTCAAAATAAATTGTAAGAATTGATTTCATTTTGTTCCGGAACGATGAAAAGAAAAAGAAAAGAAAAGAAAGAAAGAAAGAAAGAAAGAAGGAAAAAAAATAGAAAGAAAATGAAAAAGAATTAGAGAAAGAAAAGAATTAAAAAAAAAAGAAAAAGAAAAAAAAAGGAGAAGAGAGAAAAAAAAGATGGTGGAAATAAATGGCTCCTTTTTTTTCCTTTTTCTTTTTTTTTCCAAATATTTTATTCTTATTATTAGTTCTCCTAAAAGATTATTATGTCATATTGCATACGAGATCTAAACAATAACAGAGCCATTTCACTTTTACCGATGAATTTTCTGGCAAAATATTCTATTATGTGATCTAACTCTGTAATACGCGTGTATGTGCATAGATGTAATATAAAATAAGTATACCTGTGGAAATTTTGTTAACGCTCGCACGTTAGAAGTATATAATCTCACGAGACCAAAATGCCAACGTTGTTGACATTTATTGCACAATATTTCTAACACACTTGTTAATACCAATACACACTAACATTCTAAATAATTCTGTTGCATTAGCAGTTTGATTTTCTGGCAGCAAGTCAAGATAACGATGACGATTATCATTATGATTATGGTGATGATGGCGACGATGACGACAACGACAACGACAACAACGACGACGGCGACGACGACGGCGATGATGATGATGATGATGATGATGATGGTGACGAAAATGTCAATGTCAAAGTATTTTACCGGATGGAAATCCTAGAAGTTCTTAAGTGATATTAAAACAATCAATATATATATACATATATATTTCTCGAGATATTTCAGGCTACTTGTTTACAAATGTTAAAACTACAAGGACCAATGGTTGTAATACTACAACCTCTTAATATTATCAATTTAAAAAATATCTAAAGAATAAGAATAATTGTATTTTTCTTTCTCTCTTTTTTTTTTTTTTTTTTTTTTTTTTTTTAAATGGGATAATAACTTTTGGCTCACCCTGTATTAGAACAAGTGTGCCTTAAAAGAATATTTCTTACGTATCGTAATTTCACATTGAATGTTTCGTGAAAGTAATCAATTTATATCACTAATCAAGTATTTGCTTCCTTTCTTTAGATATACACATATTATGTATACACAGGTGTATATACATATAATAACTGAAAAAGAGAGAGAGAGAAAGAGAGAGAGAGAGAGATATTGTGAATAGAAGATAAAGCAGAGTTAAAAGTTGCCAATATATACGATTAAACCTGGCAAATGAGTTATGTGTGTGCGTGCCATAAAGATTTCAGAATATCCACGTAGTTTCCCCGGTACGAAAATATACATAAGCAGATATATATATGTCTGGGTGTATGTATATATATTTATATATACATATACATGTATACGTATATATATTGTATGTCTGGCTAGAGCTTCAGATTGTCAGCTCTGCCAAGTCTCGAATAGTTGCCTCACATACTTCATTAGTTTATACGTTTTTCTATGTAAATATATGTAATACTTCATTAAATTTCTAATTGTGTATATGTGTGTGTTTGCGTGCGCGCACGTCAGAAATTTCATATTTACATAGATATGTATATAAGTATTTTTTTTATGTACATAGTAAATGAACCGATAAATAAAGAATATATACTATATGTATATTATATATATATATACATAATTGTGTAATTTTGCAATTATACGTTTCCTTGGATTTTCGCGCTATTTGAAAACCGTTATATTATAACGTAATGACGGACAGTGGGAGAGGTATGAAAAGAAAAAACAAAAAAAAAAAAAAAGAAAAGGAAAAAGTCCAAAAAAAAAAAAAGAAGAAGAAGAAGAAAGAAAAAAAAAGAACTCGAATTGAAATATTTCTTTAATGGCCATGAATGTTGTTGATCATCTTAAATTCAGAACCAGAATTATTTGCCAAAGATAACGAACAATTTTTCTTCTCGTATTTATAATATCGAATTAAATATCCTATAACGTTTTACCAAATATTATTATCTGATAATATTTTTATATAAATCTATGTATACAATGTGTATTATAATTTTTTTTATAATGTTTTCTTTAATTTAATTTTTTCTTTCTTTCTTTCTTTCTTTCTTTTTCTTTTTTTTTTTTTTTTTTGGTCAAATAAAAACTTACACATATAAATTTCCAAGAAATTTTTATATATATATATATATATATATATTTAATTTATTTAAATCATATATTATTTAAAATGAATTATTTTAGGATAATTATTTCTTTTAATAATGTTATTGCATTATTGTAGTTCATTAATTATTTATGGCAAAGTTCTTTGGCCAGTTTTAACAATCCTGGGATGAAATATTCGTGCGAGCTAGGAGAAGCAAGTAAGAAACTATGCGAGCTATTTTCGAGCTCGAGGAATCGTCGGCTGGATCGCAAAGTCCGCTCTTGAATCTTCTTCTTCTTCTTCTTCTTCTTCTTATTCTTATTCTTCCTCCTACTCCTCTTCTTCCTCTACTTGTTCGTTTTCCTCTTCACACGAGAACTGGACTCTCAAGCAAGAATATTTAACTGACTTGTTGTCTTACTATTTTTAAATAACTTCTCTTTCTATTTTCAATGTCAAAAAATAGATAGATGAATGATAAATAGAAAATAAAAATGTTAGAAAATTGAATAAAAGTCAGGAGATAGATAGAAATAGTTGTAAATGCAATAACATTTGTGAAAGAAAATATTTAATGGCAACTGTGAGATTAAAGGAAACAATTGTTGTATAAATATAATAATAACAAGATTGTGAGATATAAAATGTAATAACAATTGCAAAATACAAAAAATATAATAACAATTGTGAAGTGAAGAAAAAAAAAAAAAGAAAGTAAGGAAAATATAATAACTATTGTGAGGTATAGAAAAAAAAAAAAAAAAAAAGAAAGGGATATAGAAAATGTAATAAAAATTTGTAAGGTTTCGCTGGTAAATATTCGACAGAAACACAGTAATGTAATTTTGTTTTACTTTCTAATGGATTTGCTATTTCTGTGTTAAGATTTTCTTTCGCCTCAGCTAAATTCATCGACACTTGAAGGAGTTCTGTGCTATAGTAACGTAAGCATCTTTCAACGTCTGAACAAAGTACATATTTATACCGATAATACTAAGTTTTCACTGTGAAGAAAATAATATATATATATATATATATATATATATATATATATATATATATATATATATATATATATATATAAATTTTTCAATTAATTATATGAAAATTTATTATATTTGTTATTCCACCCTTGATTTTTCATTTCGAATCATTCAAAATAATATTATAATTATTTAAAACGAATATATATTATATTATAAATATTAATCTTAAATCATCTGGCAATTTTTACCAATCAATTTATATATTTTTCTGTTATCGATAATAATTTTTAATTTTATGTTAATTTATTACTGTGAAAAACTAAAAATGAATTTACATTATTCATATTATCTATTGAGATCCAACTCGATCGATTAAGAAACAAATCAGTTTTTTACATTTTTATCGACTACTGATAATAATATTATTAGTAGTTTCAATCGTTCTTGTACAGGTGTCGTTACCTGTTACTTAGCGCAAGCAATGTCGGTAAAATAGAAATTCGAATGTGAATTATGTGTTATCGATATAAAAAATAATTAAATTTATTAAATTAGATTTTTTTACATATATACATATACATATATATATATATATATTTATTTATTTATTTATAATATATTATATATATATATGTATGAGTGTACAAAAGTTTAAACATTTTTATAATATTAGATTAAATAAAAGAAAATATTATGAAATTAAATATATAAAATATAATAAATCTTATATTATTCAATGGTTCACCATAAAAATCCACCATGAAAAAATATAAATATAAATTTATATTAAATTTAGTACGCCTACATATTATATGTCGAATTAATTTTTATCTTACTATCATAAAAAAAAAAAAAAAAAGAAAAAAAAAGAAATAAAAACAAATTCCATTTCCACGAAATAATCAATCCTAACCGACATGTAAGATCGGTCGATTTTTTATGGCTGTCTTCCATAGTAGACGATAAAATTTCGGAACAATTAAGTACTCGTTTAGGGTGCGGGTCGCGTGTCGTTGAGAGTCATCTTGACCAGCATATCCAAATGTAAAAACATATGGTTTTATACGGGAGTATTAGAGTACCCCATAACATCGAGGGATAAGCCGAAGAAATATTTCCAAAAGGGAATAATACTTCTCATACTTATTCTCAATGAAGTTGAAGTCAATACAAAAAAGAAAAAAAAAAAAAAAGAAAAATGGAGAGAGAGAGAGAGAGAGAAAATAAATATATGTATATATATATATGTATATATATATACATATACAATCTCAAACAGATTTTCAACAATCTAAATAATTAATACAATAATTAATATTATCGAATAAAAATAGATAAAAGAAAAGGAAACGACATATGAATGAAGGCAAATAAAATAAAAAATACTATAACATAAAAATCATATTAATTGATTAACGTAATAAACTTGGATACATATCCTTATTGCAGAGTAGATACTATTCAATGGACAGATCATGTCTCATGTAAAATGATTCGGATGAAGGATTACCCAGCACCCATCTTACTTTTTTTTTTTTTTTTTTCTTAGACACCCTATAATATGGGCCTATTTTTCTAACTTTTTTTTTTTCATGAAAAAGAAAAATTGACACACACACATACATACATACATATATATATATATATATATATATATATATATATATATATATACATAGAAAAAGATCATGTAATCAAAGAGATTGAAAGATATACTCTCGTAAATTCCCACCCGCAGTTATATTATATTAGAAACGTAAAAGGTATACGAAGTCTTATATGCGGGATCGTAGTCAGTGTATCACCCTCAACCAATCAGAAAATATCATGAGAAACCGAAATTCATACCAAAGAGACAGAGAAAGAGAGAAAAGAATAGAATGTAGTTCTCACGAAATATGTGGGTCCAAATAGTTCTAACAAGTATATCTGAAATAACTTCGCAATGAATAACGTATGAACAAAAAAGAAAAAGAAAAAGAAAAAAAAAAAAAAGAAGAAGAAGAAGAAGATATAGAAAGAAAATGGCGATAATTACGAAATACGAAAAAAAGTTGAGGGAAAGGGGGAGAGAGAAAATGAAAAAAAAAAAAAAAAAGAAAAAAGAAAAAGGAAAAAGAAGAAGAAGAAAAAGATTGATAAAGAAATAGAATTAATCTCGAGAAAGTATGAGACTGTGTGAATACTGATGAACGTGAGCCGGATATGAACCAGTCTGTTCTTTAATCAGGATACGACGTCATCGTGATGCTGCGACACGTTTTAAAGTTTCTACCACTCTAACAATAAAAATGTGATTCCCTATTGTATCGTGATAATATAATATATAAAATTTCTCCAAATTTCATATCGAGATAATGAACGAGCGATAACGAGTGGGTGGATCTTCTCGGATTGTAAAAAAAAAAAAAAAAGAAAAAAAAGAAAGAAAGAAAGAAAGAAAAAAAAAACCAAGGAAAGGTAAATCTATTTAATATTCTTAATATATAATTCGGATACATTAATATCATCGTAGGATTGCGATATTAATATTGACTTATCTATAACGATATGACGTAAGTTAAATTTTCATAATTCTAAATTGATTCGTGGTAGAGAGAAAAAAAAAAAAAAGAACTTAAGTCCTAAATCTTTTATCATCTTAAACATTAACAGAATATAATAACATTTTGTCTTACGTATTCTCGTATCGTTTTCTTTCTTTCTTTTTTTTTTTTTCCCCTTCTTCTCTTCCTCCTCTTTCTTCTCTTTCTCCATCTTCTTCTCCATCTTCTTCTGATCCTCGTCTTCTTATTTTTATAACATGGAAAGAAATAAAATGATAACTTTTGCCAATAATAATCCTTTTTCTTAATCATCCTCTCAACGATCCAATAATATTGTATTGTAAATTTAGAGGGAGGTTGGGTCGGGTTACGGGGGTAGGGGGGAGGGAGGAAAAAAAGAAAGAAAGAAATAGGAAAAAAATAAAGAAATATAAAATAAAGAAGAAAATAAGAAAAGGAAAAAAGGAAGAAAGAAAGAAAAGAAGAAAAAGGTCATAGAGAAGAGTAGGAAAAAAACTGTAGGTATATAATGTTCTCCGTCTGGTATATAAGAGAAAGAGAAAGAAATATATACATAGATACGTTAAAATTCGAGACGAAAAGATATTTGCGTGCAGAGATAAACGTGGATATGGTTGGTGAGTAGTAACAGCGGAGGTTCCCCGTCGCCTTCGCGCAATTATGTCCAATTGAAGCAATTTAGATCAATTGACGTTAACAGGCTCAATTGGTCGATCCTAACAGTGTGCGCACTGCGGGTACATAGTTATACTATAGCCCGGTCGTACATACCTACGACGTAAAAAAGTCGCGATAGTCTATAATAATAATAATAATAATAATAATAATAATAATAATAAAAAAGAAAAGAAAAGAGAGAGAGAGAGAGAAAAGATATCCATGAGATGTCCAAAAGATGTGATTAGGCTAATCTCTTTTTACTTCAACGCAAAGTTAAAATTTTCCATGTGTTTCGTACTTAACTATAATTAATATTTCAATTTATATTTTACATAGACGTGTCGTTTAGATAAAATAATTGAGCTTAAAAATGAATAAACTTCTATACTTCATGTATGTAGATTTAAACGCACGCGTAAGTAAAAGTAATCATGTCGTTCGATTAAAGGTTTGTTTTAAAGAAGAAAAAAAAAAAAAAAGCAAAAGAAGAAAAAAAGAAAAAGAAATAAGAAGGAAAAGAAAAGAAAATTCATCGGAGAAAGAATTTTTGCGTTCCTAATTTAAAAATTGTCATTAATGGCAATTATCCCTACACCGAACAGAACACACATGTTATTTATACGAATGATAAAACACGGTACACACTTTCTCTTTCATCAATTTAATCCTTTCTATATCGATTGTGATTAAGATTACTTTCTTACATATATATATATGCATATTTACCCTAATCGTGCGTTTCTCAATCGAAATTTATAATTGTTTCTACCATCTTGTTTTCACAACAACCATATTTCTTTAATATCCTAATAAAAAAAAAAAAAAAAAAAAAAAAAAAAAAAAAAAAATAGATAAATAAATAAAAAAAGAATAAAAAAATTAAAAAAAAAAATAAAAGGAAAAAAGAAACCTTCCCTTACATATAAAATCGTGTATAGTACGTAGTATATATGTACAAATATATATATATATATATATATATATATATATATATATATATATATATATATGAAGAAATCACTGTATGTGTGTATCCGACATACACATATATCCGTTCCTTGTAATGTAGATACCTTCGGCCATGTTCGGCTGATTTCGAGTTGGCGCGAAATGCACGAAGTTGCTCACAAGTATGATGATCTTTGAAGGAAGATCTGACTGATGAGTATGTCTCTCTCCCTTGCTCTCTCTCTCTCTCTCTCTCTCTCTCTCCGGGTTTCTGTTTCTCTCTATCTGTCGAAGATGATCCAAAAGTTAATCAGTATTTTTTTTTTTTTTTTTTTTTAATCGAGACAGAGAATGATTTTCCGATAGTTGTCGTAGGTGGATTGGGAAGAAAAAAAAAGGAGAGGAAAAGAAAGAAAAAAAAGAACGAAAAGAAGAAAGAAAATATTCCCCAAAAATGGAAGGAGAGACGCGCGGAGGGTCAGTGCAGGAGGCGACCCGGTACTGCAGCGAGCCATCACCGGACCTTCACTTATATCGTCGCTCGGCTAATAACGCTAGTAATGTGATATGATTAGCTTAGTTGAGTTCGGTTTAGTTCGTATTCGTTCAATTTAGTGGTTCACCAGCAAAATCACATCGAGTTAAACCCATTTAGGCCAGTTAAGTTACCAACTTCTCGCTGTCTGTCGCCAAGCATCTCGCTCTCTTCTCTTTTTCTTTCTCTCTCTCTCTCTCTCTCTCTCTGTCGATCCATCTCTCTTACCCTTTCGATCGGTTCGCGTTTATGTCAAACGGAATTCGCGGACTTGGACCAGCCGAAAGAGTACGGATGGTTTATTTACTCCGGAAGTAGCCGAGAACCGAGTCCTCAACTCGTCGGCTAACTCAGCTAATTTCGAGAGGGTTGGATTTCATTCGTAACCAAGATCATGGATCTATGTTCCGCAATTCTGACTGATACTCTCATAGGATTTCTTTTTAATTATTGATGACGATGATGATGACGATGACGATGACCTAAACAACCAAAGAGAAAAGTTCATTGAAAAGTGCAAACTGATAATGAAGGACAGAGATGGTGATGAACATGGGGTTGTCATTGCTGGAGTTAGTCACTCACTCCAGAAGAGAGAGAGGGACGGGAGAGAGAGGGGGAGAAAAAGAGAGAAAGAGAGTGTGTGAAAAGGACGGAAAGAGTTTCGCGATCGGTGAATAAATCTTAAGCGCGATCGGATCATAGGAAGCGAACTAAGTAAGGTTGTGAAGAAGGAACGCGCGAGAGCGCGGAACGAGCTCGCTAATTAGCGCCGATGAAATTAGCAGTTAATATACGCGTATACACACGGAATGGGGGTAGTTTGATTGGGCCAATTCGAGGCAATTCCTGGCGATTGCTGGTTTCATTGAGCCTGCGCTTAAGAGCTCAGTGCCATGCTGCCGGTCAACGGACATGGATCTCTTCTTCGAGGTTCTATCATGAGTTATCAACTCGATCTTGATCGTAAATCGAACCGATCGATCGGTTACGTTGATTTCTAGTGATTTTATAATTTGCCTCGTTGTTACATACCTATTTGATTGGTGATAGTACCATAAAACGAGTAAAAAAAGAAAAAAATGTCCAGAAGAAAGAAGAGTGTTCATTGTCAATTGAGAAATGTTAAATTCGTGGAAAATATTAGTGAAATTAAAATTAACAATTGTGATTATGAGATAGGATGAAGTGTGTGGTGACACATTTGTCAAGATTTTTAACGGGGAAAAAAAAGAAGAAGAAGAAGAAGAAGAAGAAGAAAATGGCGACTTATGGTATAACCTGACCTCAAAGACAGAAATATATATATATATATATATACATGTATATATATTATATACTATATATATATATATATATATATATCTGGTATGATACTATACTATACATACGTATGTATATACATATATAAACACACACACACACACACACATATGTATATATATTATATACCGAAAGAGACAAAGAAACAGAGAAACGTGAAAGAAAGAGAAGTCATGTGGGAAATTCTTGATCGAGGCCATACAGTTTCCGATTCCCACGAGGGTTTCAAGAGAAGGAGAGATGCAGGCCGATTTGTGGAGGGCCTCTCGTATCTAAAGTCCGGCCCCCGGGGGCGGAACAAGAAAGAGCCACGGAGAGTGGCACGAGAGGCACGCGAAGAGAGATATACAAGAAGAAGTAACAAGTACGTCGGCGCAGGACATCGGCGCACACGAGACCTCTCCCAAGAGTAGGTGCTACATGATTGGCTAACCTCCATGTGTGGGGGCGGCCTAACGGCGCTTCGACGGCGGCCTCGTTGAAAATATAAGCCTGTGTGAGTGTCCGCTGATTAGCCAGAGTCAGGACGGATCGTCGATAGTGCGAGAGTCTAACTACGCGATAGATCTCTCTTTTTCTCTCTCTTTCTCTTTCTCTCTATCTCACACACACACACACATACTCTCTCATTCTCTCTTTCTTTCTTTCCCTTTTTTTTCTCATTTTTTTGTCGTTTTTTAATTTTTAATTTTTGTTTTTCTCAAGGATTTTTTTGTTCTCTCCCTCCCTTTTTATTTTCTTTTCTTTCCCTTAAATTCATCATCTCACATTTCGTCAGTTATCAGAAAGAGGAGAAGAAAGAGATCGGAGAGATCTCTTTGGGGTTCGTGAACCGTTCTCCAATTCGTTTAATTTCGTTTAGTTTCGTTTAGTTCGTTATAACTCATCCGTCCTTATCATCCCATCCTTCTCTCATCATCGTCCTGTTCACTTCCAAGGTCCTCCTCATACTCGTGCTCCCATTAAACGACTGTATAATATCCGACGGATACCGGTCTGTCTCTCTATCTCACTGTCTATATAACCGACAGTTTACTTCGTTAACTTCGCTTAAAACTAATCAAAATTAATCATAACCCGGCAACGATTGATACCAATTGCTTTGGATTCCATTAGAGGCGCCAAGCGGTTAACGATCGCCTCTATTTCTATAGCTTTGCTTTCCTTATTAATGAGGATTTTTTGACCTCAAATAAAAAGGATAAGCAAGAAGAAGAAGAAGAAGAAGAAGAAATACAAAGAGGAAGAAGAAGAGAAAGAAGAAGAAGAAGAAGAAAAAAGGAAAGAATAATCATCGTCATTAAGATTCTTCATTTGGATCAACGTAACGTTCTTCAATCTCGAAACTCATTTGTTACCGTTGCTGATTATGACAATGATAATGATGATTACAACGATGATGGCTCTGTGATATAATTTATCAAAGTGGATTCATTTGGAATCGTCGAGGAATATTAAATTTGTCTTCTGGGATTATCAAATTAAGAACGAGAGAATGGACGGTGGTCCGTTCGACGATCCAATATTTTCCGACTTTGGTGGTCGAGGTGGTACCGGAGTTCATAGTATTCAAGTGATGCTAGGTTTACACGGTGGACATCATGGAAATGACTTGATGCCAACCGGTGGACATCTTCATAAATTGGATTCTTCGAATAGTCCACCGCCTCATCATCAAACGGCTCATCATCATATGCAGCAACAACAACAACAGCAACAACAGCAACAACAGCAACAGCAGCAGCAGCAACAACAACAGCAACAACAACAACAAAAAGAATTGAAGGAATTAGAATTAGCTGGTATGTACGCGCCGTTACCTCAAACTCCGGATGTAACAACTTCGACGACGACCACAGCAACACCTACGTCTACAACATTGCAACAAGGTCTTCAACTTGGTAATTCTCTAAAGAGAAAGCCGGACGATCCTATGAACCCTCTTGCACCAGGTATGTTATAACTTCGTAAAGATTTTGAGTAATTGGAGTAAAAAAAAAAAAAAAAAAATAGAAAAAAAAAAATAGAAAAAGAAGAGACAAATGAAACAAAAAATTATTAGTTTATCGTATCTATTCTTTATCGTAGTGAGCGGCGAAACGCAATCGGCTAAGAAAGACTCAAAAAAGAAAACCGATAATAATGGAATCAAAAAGAAGAAAACCAGGTAATTATATACCTTAACATTTTATAATGTTTAATATATAATGAATTTAATCTTGGCCCTCGCCCCCTCATCCTCGATTCTTTTCCCATCAAATTCATTCGATCTTTTCTTGATTATTTTTATTAGAACTACCTTTACGGCTTATCAGTTGGAAGAATTGGAAAGAGCGTTCGAACGTGCACCTTATCCTGACGTTTTTGCTCGCGAGGAGTTAGCTTTAAAGTTAGCACTATCGGAATCTCGAGTACAAGTCTGGTTTCAGAATCGACGTGCAAAATGGCGGAAAAGGGAACCTCCGCGAAAAACTGCCGGTTACATGGCAGCTGGTTCTGCTAGTCCTGGTCTCTCAGGTATAACAAATATTATAAATATATAATTAATTATCTCTGAATAAAAAGATTACAAAAAATAAAAAACAAAGCTATATATTTATATATATATATATATATATATATGTATAGATATGTTTAATATTTTCGTAGGTTCATTCACGTCTTTGAACAACACGTTGAATCCATTTGCATCTCCAGCGACAGCAGCAGCGCCACCTGACGCTTGGACGTATACTCCGGCTTACGATTTGGCGCCACATTTGAATCTCTTGAGTCCTTCTAACTCGCCATATACGACGTCATTTGGTGGTCCTAGTAATAATGGATCAGCATATTCTTATGCTACAATGTTGCCTCAACATGATGCTTCCTTATTTTCTGCACCTTCCAGCAACACGATGCGTGTTCATCAGGATTACATGAATGCTAGTAATAGTCCACCACCGCCATTAACACGTAATGATTATCAGACAATGGTTACTACCACTCATTCACCTCCTACTCATCTTGGTGGTTCCATGTCTGAGGATGAACATCAACAAAATAAACAATTGGATTATGTAAGTGGTCTCAGTCCAGCTGATAAGTATCAACACGATCAAGCTGATTATTCGCAGCAACAGCAACAGCAACAGCACGATCAGAAACAAGAATATGGTATGCATTCACCTCAAGGACGTCAAAGTATAAAGGATCAGGTGATGATCAAGAGCGAACCAAACAGTCAACAAAGTTACGTGCAATTGCCTCCTTTTCTCAACTGACTCGAAAGCCAATTTCTAGATTTCTTCTAGATGGCTTTTATCGTTACTACACGACTTTACCGTGTGAATCCTTATCTCTAAAATCTCAAGACGATCATGATTCTTCCTCCTTAATGTGACTCTCTTTATATTTTATTACATAGAATTTCAATTCAGAGGATTATTCCTCTTCAATGACACGAGACAGCTATGTGTGTAAACAGGAGCTGTTAAACTTTTTACACTTTTCTTTTGTCCTTTTTTTTCAAACTTATTCATACTATGCAAATTAATATTGTTAGTCGATTAAGATATTGTGCTTTATATGATATATGTATGTATAGCAAGTTAATCAGCGTGTTTCTTCGTGATATACGATTTAATTACTAAAAAAAAAAAAAAAATAATTATTGAGAAATTAATTTTAATTGGCAAATATATTTTCTTCAAGTATGAAAATAGAAATATTATATAAAAATTAAAATTATTATTTTTATAATTTTTTTTTTCTTTTTTTTGTTTTTTTCTTTTATTATTGTTGTGTAAAATACGAGAAATTTCGTTTTTATCACGGAATAATTTAATTTCACGCCACAATTCGTAGTCACAATTTATTTTTATGGTGTTAAGTTAATTAATTAAAGAACTTCCTTTTTATGCACTACACATCACATGCATATATTTATAATAATGCATGTGAATATGGAAGTAAATAAAACAGTTGGATTTATTATTTAGTACTATGTACGTGTTTTATTTTACGATGTTTATTTCTCGTATTAAAATATTTTTAATAAATATAAATATTTAGTGTTGAGAGAGCGAATTTTTTATTATATTTCCCATCCAAATTATTTATTAATTGTGCGATCTTGTTATTGCACAATTATCCTTCAGATTCAAACAAAATGGAAGAGCAAAATTTCCTTTTATCTATGTATGTATATATATATATAAGAACAGATTATTATGCATAAAATATAAAAATTAATATAATCTATATAATAATTATATGTATTATATTTCAAGTGCACTTTTTTAAATGAAGAAAAGGAATGAGAAAAAAAGAAGGAAAGAGACAAAAAATCGTTTTACTTCTATAAAAAAAAAAAAAAAAAAAAAAAAAAAAAAAAATACATCCACTATTCATTTGAAATATTTAAATTTTATCCCAATCTCTCACTATTCATCATTAATTTCTTTATTATCTTGTAATTGCTTTTCCTCTTCCCTTATATTCCATATTCCATCGCCAGTAAAGTGATTATCTTTTTCTAGAAAATATAAACAAAGTGCCAATTGTTGAGATGGAGTATATTCCTTGTACACATTAGAATCTTGTATACTTTTTAATATTTTGCTAATAGTAGACCTGAAAAAAAAAAAAAAAATAATCATATTCAATGGAATCCTTTGTAACATAACATATATGGATTTGAGAAAATTGATTTACATTGAATAAGTACCATGGATAAAGAATAATATGAATATTATGATATATATCTTCTATTGAAAAGTTCTTTTTCATGATACGCAATGTATCATCCAAATCTACAAAGGATACTCTGTTCCAATATTGATGTCGCTTAAATTTATTCATCAAGTCTTTTTTGTCATAGCCTAGTTCCTTATGTAGAATATATTTTATGTATTTTAGTTTCCTCGAGAAATTAAATTCACCTTTCCTATATCTATATTAAAAAATATATGTTATATTTAATATAAATTATCTTTGTAAAAATATATATACATATATATATATATATATGTATAATGTGAGAAAATATTACTTATCAAAATAAGTTCTGTCGCTTGTAAGCAGGTATAAATTAGTATCTTTAATGTAGCCATTATTACGCAAAAATTCAATGCGTTCATTAATTATATTTTTATTAAGTATGAAGTATAGAATACGTGGAGTTTTACACCAGACTCTGAGATCTGGTATAGTTAAGAGTTTTTCCATTCTATTAACAAAATCTTCATTTCTAAGTTTAAAAATTCTTAAACAATTTATCAGAATTTTATTATCCAATTCATATTTTTTAAAGCTCTTTAATAATTTCTTTGTGTTTTCTGGATCGCATAGTAATATTTCATGGAATTTTTTAAAAACTTCTTGAATGGTCAAATTAATTATTTTAGTATCCTTTAAATTATCCAATACATATTGTACTTGATTTGGGCACATATCTAAAATGATTAGATGATTTCTTATCTGTACATAAAAAAAAATTTTTAATGGTTTTATTGGATGAACTTTTAATTATATAATATATTGTAATGTATATATGAATGTATGTATATATTGTATACATGTATATACATATACATATATATGTATATATGTATATATATATATATATATATATTATATATTATTACTTACATATTCGTAGTCAATGTCAAAATTATTTATTAAAATATTTATTAACTTTGTCATTAATCTGAAGCTTTTAAACTTTCTACCTTTACATTTTGATGCTATGTCATCAGAATCTAATTTATTCATAATATAATATGAGAAACATTTTTCGTAATGCATATTTACAGATAATGATTCAACTAATAAATCTAAGGGTGGTACCGCATCCGACAAATTGTTATTGATATGAAAAATCATATTAGTCATAATATGTTGATCCAATGGTATTTTCATTATCTTTTTAAATTCATTTGCAGGTAGATTAAAGTAATTTTGTAATCTATAAAACAAATATATATATATATATATATAATGTGCATTTGATTATCTATAATCGTATACAAGATATAGTTGTAAATAGACATAAAATATATGGATAAAAGTTAAAATGAAACAATACAAATATCAACGTACTTCCAAATGATATTTATATTCATTTCAGATACGCCCATTTCTTCTAGTAAAAATATTCTGTGCCTAAAAATGTGAGATTTTATATTCAAACAAGTTACGATATTTTCCAATGTTTCTGTCTTAACATTGTATTCCTAAAAAAATAAATATAAATGTTATATATTATATACACACATAACCTCTTAAATAACCTTATAATTGTCAACATTTTTAACTCACACGACACATTTCACTATTTTGAATAATATCCTTCTTTGGTATTTTAAGTATTTTGTCACCGTATTTTTTAATCAATTCATCAATATTTTTCGATGTATTAGGAAAATTCTTTAATAATATATTACGCAGCTTTGTCTTTGATAAGGATTTATAACAAAATAATCTAATTGTTATGTATCTGTTAAATCGTACATCTAATAATTTTTTATACATTTCTATACGTAAAAAATCTCTTCAAATAACCCCGCTCTTAATAATTGTCTAACATTTTATAAATTATTACGATCACGTGGGTCTCGAACAGTAATAACATTAGAAAATATTGTATACAGTGACCTCTAAGATAAATATAGTGAAATAAAATAGTAATTGCACGTTCCTATTGATTGGTCAAATTCAATGATAAGTAATATAAGTAAAAAAGAAATGATTAATTTAAATTATGAATATTAACAAGTTATTTACAAAATAAATTTTTTATATGTACATAATAAGTAAAATTTATATATTTGTGATTTGGAATATCTTGAATAAAATAACATGTTACAAGTAGATTACTTATATTTCTTTTATCACATATCCTTTCAAGTTAAAAAGTTTATTCCAAAGTATACAACATAATATGCATTAAGTAATATACAAACGATTATCATATTGCATTGAATCAAAATAATAAATTTATATATATATATATATATATATATATATATATATATATATATATATAAAAGATATATATATATAGTACTCTATATAAGTACAATATTATTATACGCATAGTATGTCTTAATCATTGAATAAATTTAATTTCAATCCATTGAAATTCAACTTGAAGAATGTTTCTTCACCATGTATCGAACATGGCTGATATAAAACCAATACTTCTTATATCTAAATACATTTAAATCTCTGATGGTTTAATTCGTAAAATCACAGGAACACTAGTGCATGGTAAAATGGCTAATTCTGTAACAACAGCTGTTACTAAATCTGCCGGTGTAACGTCGTAAGTAATATTAAGAAGATTTAAATATTTTTTCGTTCTCCAATTTTGAAGTAATGACTTTTTTGTATTGCGATAAGTGGACCTAATTAATTCATCGGCATTACCTATAAAAGAAATATTTAAAAAAAAATTAGAATATCTAGAATAAATATAATTTAAATGATTAATTATATATAACAAACCTAATTCATTATAAACTATCGAATCTGTCTGTACACGTTCACATGATTTGTGTGTTTCGCAGGCTACCAAAACTGGAACGTTGAAAGATCTTGCCATTAAAGCAACTTGTGCTGTACCAACTCTTGACATTACTGCACCATTTGCTAATATAGCATGTGCTCCAAGAAAAACTTTACTCACCTATGTAATAATAATTTAATCTAATGAAAATTTTTTTAAATTATCTTATACAATTTCTATATTATTCGATTGATTTTTTATATTTTAAAATTTTTATCTCTTTAAACTCACCTCTGGCATAACAAAACTAAGAGCATTAATCAATACATATGAGCAATCAATTCCATGCTTTGTTAAACGTCGCAATTGTTCTTTACCTTCCAACCATGGTCTTCCATCTACAATGATAACTCGAAATTGTTTTCCAGCATCATATGCATCCATTAAAATTTTTTGAATTAAAGATGAACTGAAAGGAATTATAATATTAAAGGAATTATATCATATTAAATATATATATATATATATATATACATACATACATAAATGTTATATGCAATCTAATATACTTACTATCCATATGTTAAAATTACATTTCCATTGGATATTTTTGTTTGTATAGTTATAGATATACTTTCATCAGCAAGTTGAATCTGTTCCAAAATATAAGTGTCTATCGAACTCATCAACTTGTTTTTGGCCTAAGATAAAAAGAAGAAAAAAAAAAAAAAAATATTTTGTAATCTAATTGAAAAAGAAACTTATCATAAATAAATAAAAAATATTTACGTCTATATCTGTAGATGTAGATACTAATTGAGTCATTTGCCATTTTAAATGGCGCAATGCATTTTGCATGGAAACAGCTAATGGCCTACACTGATTTAAATAAGCAACAGATTCTTTTAAGTTTGCTTCAAGACCTCTTACAAAATCAGTTTTTGATGGTTGTTCAAAATCTTCTATAAGCTGCTTCATAGCTACCAAAAGTGCTACACATCTTGCATTACTTCCAACAATAATTTTATTAGCATACTGTACACCGAGTTTTACTATCGCTGGATGTATTTTTGAATTAAGTACAGGAACATTATTCAAGGCAAGCTCTCTTTCATGATACAAATGTTTAAATAGATTTACTTCGTGTATATTTCTTTTTACTATTTTCTTGACGGTATTATTCATTGAATCGTCTATAGTAGCTTCCACTGTAGTTGTTACAACTTGTTTCGGTTGAGTCGTATTACATTTACTTTTAATTTTGGTTCTTTCAATAACTTGCTCTTGTTTGGCAGCTCTTTGTGCCTCTTGTTTAGCTCTTCTCTCAGCACGTAATTCAGCTTTACTTTTTCCTTCCGATTTAATATTCATACTTTCTATGATAAAATCTTCTATAGTATTAATTGAAGTATTCTCGGCTAAAGATATATTATTCAATTCCAACTTTGTCACTTTACTTGTTTCTACCTTTATATTGTCATTAGAAATTTGATCTACTTTAACAGGTATATTCTGCTTTTCAGATGTACCAGTGGCAACTTTACCCTTGCCCTTGGAAGCAGCTTTTGCAGCTTTTCTTGCTTCACGCTCAGCTTTAATTTCCTCCCTCGTTTTAACTGTACCAGTCATTTTAGAATCCATTATTTTATTTGGTTGTACGTTTATTGTTGAAGCAAGACTATCTGATGTTGAATTTACTGTAAATAAAATATTATGTTAACAAAGTATATTCAAATTAATCATTTATATACATACTTGATAAAATTGATTCTTTAGACTCTTCAAAAGATTGCCTTTGTACAATAGGATTCTCTGAAGTTGTTTCAATATTTAATGCTTCTTCTGATAATTCTTGGAATATTGATGAAGAATCAATATCTTCTTTTTCTTCCAACGACGTGTGATTAAAATTCCTTGATAAATTTATCTTGTTCTCTAACATTAATTCCTTGTTAGAAATTGGTTCTATTGGATTTTGTTTATCAATAAGAGTTTCTAGAGCGTTTGTATTGTGATCTATTAAATAAAACATCACTTATATATATATATTTTTTGTTTTTTTTTTTTTTTTTTTTTTTTTTTTATCCAAATTGAAAATATAAAAACTAACTTACCATATTTTAATGGACAAGTCTCCGATGTAACAATATTTTCTGTTTCTCTCTTTTCTAATGTTTGATTATTCAAAGATATATTCTTACTTGCCACTTCATGATCCTTTTTTGCGTTAGGTGTTATAAAATATTTTGGTCTACACGGTGGTTTTTCAGATATTGGAAATGTATCAGATAATTGATCTACTTTAATATTACAAGATTCTAAATAAGATCTTTTTATCCCTGGACTATTTTTCGTGCAATGATTCTGTTCTTTATTTTTAGATTTAGGTAACGCCGAATAAACAACCGCTAGAGATGAGTCTGATGAATCTTCTGAATTCACATTAACAAGTTGTGTAAGAGACGTCTGTGATCTATCTTTATCTTGTTTGTCATACTTAAATTCACATTCAATTGTCTCTTCAACTTTTCCAACAGCTTTGTTATGATTCCCTAAGGAAAGTAACGATTGTGCAAGAAGATCTTCAAAATGTTGCACATTATTAATATGAGTATCAAAAGTATTCTTTTCGGATTTAATACAACAGTTTGGCTCAAATTGTAGAAGATTAGTTGAGACAAGGGAAGTATCACAGTTACAAGTTTCCAATAATTTTGCTTTTTCCTTTTTACGTAATCTACGAGCCTTTGATTTCGTTAATTTATTCTTCTCACTATCGAAGTGAGCTTCTGTTTCCTGATTAATCTTTTCATCAACTCCATTAATAAATTCTAAAAGAAATTGATTTCTTGCTCTTCGAGCCTCGTTCAATCGCTTACGACGAAGGTGCCTTGCTGCAGATCGTGTAATCAACTTGCTCTGTCCATCTTCTTCAAACTAAAAAAAACAATTCAATTGAATTATAATTCGTTCGAATTAGAATGTATGATTTATATTTTAAATATCAAAGCAAAATAATAATAAATAATTCTACGCATCAAGGATAAAAAATATTAAATAATAATTATAATGTCATAAGTATAATGTCTACATGAAAAAAAAAATAAATAAATAAATAAAAACGTAAAAAAGAGATTTAAAAAAAAAAAAAAAAAAAAAAGGAAAAAAAAAAAGAAAAAACACAGTGCCAATATATTAACATTACATATATGTTCTCATACATACTTGTTGCATACACATAAATCAAGACATTATAATTACATATAAGGCACTTTTCTAATGAAGTAATTCGCCATGTCATATTTCATTAAAGAAAAAATGAATATCTTTAGATACTCTGAAAGAATGAAGAATTAACAATGTCTGATAAAATTAAATTGATTACTAATAATTATTAATATAAATATACATATACATGTATGGTCTAAATATTTGTAGACACAATGATAGAAAGAACATATTAACGTACTAATCACTTTTTATATTTCCCAATATCGAAATTGTTTTTATTTTTTTCTCCAATCATATATATATATATATATGAAATCCAACCTAAATGCCATGTTTAAAAGTTATATCGTAGAATAGAATAATTTTTAAATGCGTATATTGTATCAAATATGTATGAACAAAGATTACATAATGAATAGAATATGTGTACGAGAATAAGAATAATAAGAAATTCTGCATCGACCAATGCAATAATATTGACAGATTAAAATTTTTATTAAAAGTACCTTCAAAGGTATTTCAGTCAAATAATTATTTATCCCTTGTCTTAGAGATAACACACCAAAACCATTTAAACTACAAACACTCATATTCAGAGATAAGAAGATAGATGTTACAAATTAATTATTACAAATAATTATTTCTATAATGAAAGGAGTCAAAAGAAGAATTGTAAAGACAACAAAAAAAAAAAAAAAATAGAAGAAGAAGAAGAAGAAGAAAAAGAAAAAAAAAGAATTCAATCAAATATCAAACTACATAGCGGAAGCCTACATAGACATGTGTACTAACATTTTTTTCTTGATCCATTGTTCCTGTATCACTGTTTAGGCCATGGATTTATATACATTCCAGCTGTGAATTGCAAAGTATAGGTTTTTAATAATTCCTATATTTTACAAGGGAAATATAAGGGAGAAAAATATCAAACGATATTTGAAGAACATCCTTAAATAACACTATCACTTTTTTCCACGACAAAAATCATAATATATATATATAAATATATATGATGCAATACCATTAATAAGTTAGATGTATAATTATATGCAATAGTAATTATATGTAATTGACAACTGATCTATGTTTAAGAAACTAACCTCTTTTCCATGTTACGAACAAGCTGTCTTTTGAATTGCAAATGAAACGTATCATTCAATATATATATATTATATTTATTAAATATTAATAATATAGTAAATGATAGTTTTATATAATTTTATAACTAACAGAAAAAAAAAAGAAAGAAACAACGATGTACCTTTGTAATAATGAAAAAATGATCAGCACTCTCTGATATGACACTTGATAATACAAAGAATAGAAATATATTCTGAAATTTTTCGAAGCAAATTAATTAACCTAAACAATTCGCAATAGCTAATTAACTGTTGATTTACTATAATTCCCTTCAATATAATTCTAAATTAATGATTTGATGTCACCAGACTGTCTCTTCTAATCGATAAGTAGTAACGAATGATGTTTTCTCTATCGTTGTACTCGTTAGAAATTATAAACTATATATATACATATATACATATATATATATATATATATACACATACATATACATAATTAATATGCTCAGTATATATATTGATTTGACTATAAATATTTATTTATACATACCAATAAAAATTATATTATTGTTTTTCTGGTTTAGTGAAATATGTTAAGCACATGTTTAGCTTTATATCGTATTTCATGAATCGCACGTACTGCCCTCTATGAGAGATTTGTATATGTATTTATAGGTTAACTTTTGCAACAAGTACAACCATATTGCATAAATTTTATTATTAATAATTTTTCATCTTCCTATATGAAAAACTTTTATCTTTGAACGAAAAATGTTTTCATTCAATATTGTTTTTTTTATATTACTTTATATACTTCTCATATATATATATATATATATATATATATATATATATATATATATATATATAAAAATATAGACATATGAAATTTGTTTATTTTGGAATAAATTTTAAATAAAAATAATATATATAATGTGTCGAGAAATGAATTCAAACGTCATTCATTTTCTTTGAGTTTTATTTACATAATAAAATTGTTAATCATTAAAATTACTTCTTTTGCGCGGCAGCTGCTTCATCCTCTCGTTGATAGGACTGTAACAGCTCTTGCTTTTTCGTGGCAATTCTTTCAGCTCGACGTTTACGTGCTTCGCGTACTTTGGTACGCCGTGCTTCAGCTTGATCAGACAACATTTCTGCCCTAGCCTTCTCAGCTTTTTTCTTATGAATAAATTCCATAAGTACTCTTTTGTTCTTAAAAACATTACCCTTTGCTTTCATATAAAGCAAATGGTACAAGTGTCTGTCAATTTTTTTAGTCTCACGATATTTTTTCAAAAGACGACGTAAAACTCTCATCCTTTGAATCCATAAATCCTATATGAAAAATAATTAATTAATACAAAATAAATCTATAGAATATGATCCATATTTATCATGGTAATTAATAATATTATACAATAAAAATATCTACACGAAATTTACATAACAACTTTAAAAACTTACTTTCTGAGGAGTACGAGCATTTGCCGTACCCTTTCTTTTTCCAAAGCCACAATGACGACCCTTACGCCTGGCTTCTGTATTTTTACGTACACGTGCTCTAGAATGAACTGCCACAGGTTTTTTTATGATCAGACCATCCTTAATTAATTTGCGAATATTCTGACCTATAACGAAAAATAAAACAGATAGTTGTAAATGATTTGAAGTAACATTTTACTATAGATAAACAAACAGGCAAACTTACGAGAGTTAGTATTTGCAATTTCATTAACTTCGTTAGGATCCAACCATACTTTCTTCTTTCCACACCGCATAACAGAGGCTGCCAGCCTCTTTTGTAGTTTTAAGGAACTATAACAAAAAAAAAAAAAATAATAAATAAATAAATAAATATATAAATAAATAAAATGAGGTTATACGTAAGATGAATGTAATCTCGACGACTACGATCTAAATCATTGATATACGAAAAATAGTTTAAAGGTATGCAATAAAATTAATATCTAACATCATTATTAATAAAAATTATCGCTATGCATATAAATAGTATTAAATTTTAATGGAAGCATAAGATAAATATATAAGAGTTAAATATAATACCATGTGGTTGTCCGTCAACAACATGAAAATCTTGCTGATAAAAACAATAACTATTTATCATAATCCACTTTATATAACCAACAAAATGTTCCAAATTCATTGTTTAAACTTATAACAGTCAATATAAATTAATTCCAACAATAAGAATTATAGAATAGAACGAACAATCCTTACCTCATGATGCGATTTGGAAATGTTTCGACGTAAAGAAAAAGAAAATGGCGAGATACTTGCTTCCTCGTAGCATTCAGACGGAAGTGCAGCCATCTTGATATCGCACGAAGATTCTAAAACGCGCCAAATTCAAATCTTCCATTTAATAGATCATTACAAATATTATCGGCGCACGCTATAATATTAAACAGAAATGACATAATCAACCTAATTTTAATTGAAATTAATTCTCGTAATTCTCATGACGTTGGTAATTAAAATTACGTTAAATTGTTTATGTAGGTAACGTAGGTAATGATATTATCGTTAGAAATGGTCAGAGGTAAGAAGTTAGAATGGTAAGTAGTTCGATGAAATTCACGAAAGATGCTTTATTCTCAAATAGAGTGGATGATAAGAGAATAGAAAAAAAAAGAATAAAAAGAAAGCATAAAAGAAGATAACATATTTCATGCATAATATAGAGAATGGAACTTCATAAGACACGAAGTACTTGTAATTCTTGTTATAAAAAAAGTTACCAGTTTCTCTATTCAGCATTTAGTTAGTATGTGTCAAACAGTGTTAGTACTGGTATAGAAATCGTTGCGTCGTCATCATTTAGTTTTATTATCATCGGTTTATATTGTAAATATTTTTTTTCTTGTATGACGTGAAAAGAAAAAGATTGGAAAGAAAAGGAGTAGAAAGAGCAACTAAAGGGAAATTAAAGGGAAACTAAAGAGGATTGAAGGGAATAATTATCTGATCGAAGAAAATCGAGAGAGACTGACTCTTTCTTTCTTTTCCTCTCTTAATATCGTACGTATGAATTTTGTGAAAATTTGATATTGTTTTATTTATTGTGAAAAAGGGCGAGTCGTCGAAAATTAAAAGGAACACGGAAAAAAAAACAAATAGAAAAGGAAAACATAAAAGAAAAAAAGAAAAAGAAAAAAACGAAACGAACAAAAACAGAAGAAAATGTATCGAAATAGAATGACAAATGTGAACGAAGATTTATTACGTGAACGACAAAAATGTACTTTCGATTCGAAGGAATTAACTCTTTGGTTGAATGGTACTTCTGAGAAAATAGCTATACGACATGAATTAGGTAATAAGACAATACTTCTATATGATTTATACCATTGTTATTTACATTTTACACCGATATCATTCGTACTTTTTCTTCGTATTTTCTTTTTCTTTTCTCTCTCTCTCTCTTTCTCTCTCTCTAAAATTTCTTTCTTTTATCCTTTTTTCCGTTGATTCATCATTCTTTTTTCTTTTTCCTCTTATCTCTTTACAAAATCTTAAAAAAAGTATCTTAAAAAAATTCAATGATTCTCGAACTTTTGTACTTTTGTATTAACTATCTCTCATATATTTTAATATTTGAAATGACTCTGTATTTTTGATAAATTTTTTTGTTTTGAACAAAATGTTTATGATATATATAGGATAGAATTATAATTAGCGAGTTTTTTAATTTATAAATGTCATTATAAATTTTTTCCGACATAACAGACAGTACATTCAAGAAAAGAAAAAAATAGCGTTTAAAAAATAAAAGTCCTTGTACTATTGCATTGTAAGGAGTGTTCTTTTTTCTATTTTTACTTTATTTTCTTATTATCTCATTTTTCATATATATTTTTTCCTCTTTTTAATTTTTTATTTACATTTTTTTTTTTCCAAATATTATAATAAACTTATTTAGTGATGACAAGTTAAAGATAAGAAAAATAGGTGTTTAGGAAAAAAAAAATTTTTTTTTTAAATTTAAGAATGTTCATTTTATATTTGTCATGTGAGAAAAAAAATTCAAGGCGACATATTTCAAGGACCTTACATTAATCCACTTTAATAATTTGTTCTTTTATTTTTTTTTTATTTATTTATTTTTTTTTTTCGATCTACATCTAATATGTCGATAAACAATGAAATGTATATTTTTGAAATTACAACTATGCATAATGCATTATGCATATTAATATTTTTAAAAATACTTACAATATCGAACTTACATTTTATTTCAATTAAATGATACTACAAAATTTCATATTAATTCAAACAGAATTTACATTGCAAATTTTTTCGAATATCACGTAGTTCTCTTTTCTGCATATGTATGTGTTATAAATACATACACACGCACACATTTACATTGATAATATATATTAATCATCGACCAGTTTTTTATTGATAAAAGTAGACCTTTGGTAAAATAAAAAAAAAGAAAGAAAAAAAAATGAATAAAAAGATAGACGTCAAGTAATTTATATGTATGTGTATATATATACATATATATATATATAATTATTTAATAAGCATGCGAAATATCATTATTCTGCCATAATAAGCATTACAATTTTCATGATATTATCATTAATACGTGAACGAGTTGAGAATGACCGATTTTCAATCTATGAGATGTATCTATCGATTGATTTTAAGATATGATTATTAAAATTTTTGGAAAGATACTACGTTCATTATTAAAGTTATCTTATTTTTAATTTGTATGAATATTTTTCTCTGTGTGTATGTATATGTATGTGTGTGTGTATGTGTGTGTAAGAGAGAGAGAGAGAGAGAGAGAGAGAGAGAGAGAGAGAGAGAGAGAGAGAGAGAGAGAGAGAGAGAGAGAGAGAGAACACAAAGAATAATTACTTATATCAAATTATAAACAACACAATTATTTATACATTTCGACTATTGTGTTTTCGTATTTGTAATAATCACTTTGCATGATTATATATACATGTGAATATTATTTATCTAATTAAGTACATAGAATTTGATTATTTTTTCTTTTTGTTTGTTTTCATTCTTTCTTTCTTTCTTTTTTCTTTGTTTTTTTTTTATTTTTTTTTTTTATTTTTTTTTATTCTTTTAATGACGTTAATTAATACAATCTATTGCATTATGTATATATTTATTTACATAATTAATGTTGTTTTATGTAAAATTTTATATTTACCATTTAAAAATATTATTATTTTATTTTTATTATTTTTTATTTTATTATTATTATTATTATTATTATTATTATTATTATTATTATTATTATTTGTGTTCATTTTTTTTTTCTTTTCTCCTTTTTTCTTATACGATTAGATTTAAATTGTACATTCGAATAGTTTTAATATCAATCATTTAATTTTGTATTTGATTAATATATATTATGTAAAAACATATTAGCGTATATTTCTTTCGATTTAATATATATTTTATACAATTAAATGCGTTTTTTCTTTTTGTAGAAGATACTTTTTTAAATGATCCCTTGTTGCAAGATAAAGTTCCTGCAAAGTATAAAAGTCATAAGGAAACTTATGAAGATGCTATTAGAAAAGGATGCATCGTTTTGGATAAGTTACAATATCTACAAAGTATAGGAAAGTCCGATATGCATACTTATATGTAAGAAGCAATTAATATTTTTTAATGTAATATAATTTTTTTTTTTTTTTTTTTTTTCAAATTGAAAATATATATGTAACATATTTTGAAGAAAACTAAATGTGATTTTTTTTTATAAATTATTTATGTTTTTTCTTATAGACAAATTTTAGGTGGAATGTTAGGATCGGCGATATTAAAAGATGGAAATCCATTAACTTTACATTTTGTAATGTTCATACCAGCATTATTGGGTCAAGCTACACCCGAACAACAATCTATTTGGTTATCAAAGGCTTGGTCTTGCAGTATTATAGGAACTTATGCTCAAGTAAAATCGATATTAAATTTTTTTAATAATTATTCTCATTAATTGTTATTTTTACACTTAAAACATTCTCTTCGTCAAATTGTATTTGTTTATTAACATTTTATTGTTTCTTCTTAGACAGAGCTAGGCCATGGAACATTTATTAGAGGCTTGGAAACTACTGCGACCTATGACCCTGAAACAAAAGAATTCATATTAAACAGTCCAACTTTAACATCATACAAATGGTGGCCAGGTGGTTGTAAGTACTATTTATTTTTTTTAAGTATTATTTCATCTATTAATTAACAATAATGACTCATGCCAAAATAATTTGCTTTATGATTTCTTCCTCTCTTTCTCTCTCTCTCTCTCTCTCTTTTTTTGTCCTCTAGAACATCCCACGAATAATATTAAATTATGTCTATTTATTTTCAAGTGGGTCAAACTGCGAATTACGCCGTAGTAGTCGCACAATTGTACTCGCAAGGCGATTGTAAAGGAATACATCCATTTATCGTACAACTCAGAGATATAGAAACGCATGAACCTTTACCAGGTATATAAATATTTTTCTATTAATCTATTGCAATAATAATAAATTACTGATTATGAATATTAAAGATTCATATTTTTAGGTATAAAAATTGGAGAAATTGGAACTAAATTAGGAATGAATGCAACTAATAATGGTTTCTTAGGTTTTGAGAATGTTAGAATACCGAGAGATCATATGTTAATGAAAAATTCTCAGGTAATAAAAGAAAAAGATTATTTTGTTTCTAATAATATTCTTATATTCATATATTCGATCTCATTAAAGAAAGAGGAAATCTTTTTATTTTTCTTCATTTGTGTATTTTTTTAAAGATATTAGAAGACGGAACTTATGTCAAAGCAACAAGCGATAAATTAACTTATGGTACAATGATGTTTGTTCGAGTGGTATTGATACAAGATATTGCAAGTTATATTTCTAAAGCGGTAACCATTGCTATTAGATACAGTGCAGTAAGGAGACAAAGTCAAATAAAATCAGAGTAAGTGGTTATAAAAAAATATTTTTCCCCGCTTGTAAATATATGCATTGTAAAAATTATTGATATTCTTGAGTTTACTTAAAAGAAAATTTATATATTAAAAAATCATTTGTAATTTGTACAAAGTGATTCTAAATGTCTGGGGGAAAAAAAAAGTCTGAATCATTATTAGTTCTTTCTAAACATTTCTTTCCGTTTAGTGAACCCGAGTCACAAATTATCGATTATATGACTCAACAATACAAACTATTTCCAAATCTTGCGATGTATTTTGCGATCATTACGTCTGCAAATTGGATTTGGAATATGTATAATAATGTGTCGGCTGAATTGCATCAGGGTGAACTTGAAAGACTCCCAGAAGTATGTATTCTATAAATATTCTCTAGATCATATATATGGTATATATAATACATAAAAAATAAAAATAATCTAATCACATTTTTTTATTAAAGTTACATGCACTTGCATGTTGTCTGAAAGCAACAGCTTCATCCGATGGAGCAAGAGGTATCGAGGAACTTCGACTTTCTTGTGGTGGTCATGGATACATGGACTCCAGTAATTTACCTGTTACATATGGTTTGGTAACAGCGGCATGTACTTACGAGGGTGAAAATACAGTATTACTTCTACAAACTGCAAGATATTTAATGAAAGTTTGGAGACAAGCTGTAAGAGGTAATTCATTACCACCTACAGTAGAATACTTGTCTAATATAGCACGTGGAACAAAACAGGAACCTTGGGATGATAGTTTAATGTGTATCGTTAGAGCTCATCAGGCAGTTGCTGCAGGGTATAAATTATATAGATTTCACTTTTATATATATATATAAAATATATATATATATATAAAATATATATATATATATAAAATATATATATATATATAACATATATATAACATATACATATATTTTATATATATATATAACATTCTTAAAGATATTTTATAAATTTGTTTGTGGTAATTATCTCTTTTTATAGAAAAATTCATCTGGCTTCTCAGAATATGGATAGTAAAATAAAAAAAGGTCGTTCCCCTGAGGATGCCTGGAACGAAACTAGTATTGAATTAATGCAGGCAGCTGAATCACATTGTCGTGCTTTCATAGTAATGAGATATGTCACGGCTATCAATGAGATGACTACAGTATCAAAAGAATTGCATATTGTATTAAAGCAATTATGTACATTGTATTGCACCTATTGGGTATTACAACGAATGGGTGATTTCTTAAGAGTGAGTCTAACGTTTTCTAAATCTTCTCTCTTCTTCTTCTTCTTTATTTTTTTGTTTTTCTTCTTTTCTTTTTACCATAGAGATTGTTCACAAAATTAATTGCCTAATTAATTAATCAATTAATTATTTTATCTTTAGTTCTCTAGCTTAAAAAAAGAAAATATACCGGGGTTACAATCACATTTGGAAGAAATGCTAACAGCTATTCGTCCTAATGCTGTAGGCATAGTAGATGGTTTTGATATACCCGATGAAATTCTTGGATCAGCATTAGGAGCTTACGATGGTAATGTTTATCAACGTCTTTACGACGAAGCTATGAAGAGTCCATTGAATCAAGAAAAAGTAAACGAATCTTTCCACAAATATTTGAAACCATTTCTTAAAAGCAGATTATAGCGTATATGTTAAATGTTAAAAAAAGGGAAGTATGTTTTTCTTCTTTTCTTAATCTGTTAAAAAAAAAAAAAAAAGAAAAAAAAAAAAAAGGAAATTTTTCTAAGAAAAATTAATTAAAATAAATTAATCCTTCTCGATTAATAGATTAAAAGATATAGAATGTGATAATGGTAATATGTAGATTTTATATGCATTTATAATATTATTGAAATCAAAATGATTGAATAAGATGAAGAGAAGAAAGAGAAAAGAAAAGAAAAATAGTTACTTCATGTTAATTTCTTTTTTTTTTTTTTTTGGTTTTTTTATATATATATATATATATACTTACGATTCTTTCTCTCTATCACTCTTTCTCGGAAAGAATTGTCTTAGATTTTATATGGTGCTAGAATCATTGATACATTTAATCTTATCATAAGACAAAGATGATTATTTTTCTATGTATTTTTGGTAAATCTTTATCGAGGTGAAACAATAAAGTATAACTTTTTTGAATAATCCACAATATTCCCTTTCATTAACTCGACGTTCTTATTAATTCAACAAATTCATTGACAAATATATATATATATACACATATATATTTTTTTTTATGTGTATATATATATATATATGTATATGTATATAGGATGCTCTAAATAAAATGTTAAAAATAAATCTTGTCGAAAAAGAAAAAGAAAAAAAAAATAAATAAATAAAACGTGATCCAAATAAAAGTGTTGCAAACTATTTTCATTGAAAAACAAATGCAGTCCAATTAAAATGTTGCAAATTATTTTCATCTAAAAATATATGATGTTTGAAATAAAATTTGTCTTGCAAAGAATGTGTTACTGAAAAAAAATTATTATTTTTTTATATATGTATTAAACAATTAATCCATAGGATGTCATTAAAAAATGTAAATAGTTTGTAACACTTTCTTAACCATTCCACATATATATATGATACATATATATATATATATCATATATACACGCTCACACATGCACGCACAAACACACACACACACCTACACACACATATATATATATATATATATATATATCAAATAAGTCCCTAAACTTCTCCTTACAGAATACAATATTTATTTACAGAATAGGAGCGACGACATACACTGTTTAATTCTTTACGATACTAAATACGATAATAATAATAATAATTATTGTTGTTAATTCTTTGTTAATCACAATGAATCAATTAATTCAATAATAATAATAATAATAATAATAATTATTATTATTTACGTACGCAACCCGCGATAATTATATTTTCAAAATTCTAATCTTGTCGTCGTACACATGTTTTGCTACATTGTACTTGGGCAGGAATGTTAAAAGGCGAAGTTTTTTCTTTTCTTTTTCTTTCTTTCTTTCTTTTTTTTTTCTTTTTTTTTTTCTTTTTTTTTTATAATTAAATCTGAAAGTAATTAATAAAAAAAAAAAAAACAAAATAAAATTATATACGAGGTCAATGTCGCGGGCGAAGAATGCATGCGTACATTATTTCTGTATACATATACATATACATATATACATATTCACATATGTATTCCTTTTAATACACAAGTATGTGATAAATATATATATAAATATATGTCTGCATGTGTGTGTGTGTGTGTGCGTGTGTCATGTGTTGTGTATTTACGTGCATAGTATATACTTAGTGGGACAGAAGGGAGCACAGAAACGATACTTACACTTAAAAAATAATATTCGTTAATTAATAATTATCATTAAATATTAATATTAATCGGATTCATTTTTTAAAATTAATATTATTATTATTATTATTATTATTATTATTATTATTTAATATTATTATTATCATTATATTATTATTACTCTTATCCTTATTAGTATTGTTATTATTATTATATATTTATTATTATTACTATTATTATTATTATTATTATTATTATTATTATTATTATTATTATTATTATTATTATTATTATTATTATTATTCTCATTCGTCCGCTTGGCCTATGTGGGATTTCTCTCTTTCATTTTTTCTTTTTAATTGCTATAACGCGATCTTATGGGATAAGTCTTATAAAATATGTTGTTTTCATTACATACAATTATTATATTCACTATTTTTTCATAAATTAATTTTGTAGACAATGTCTCTCGAGTATTAATAAAACGCGTGTTTATAGCGAGCTTGATTTACAAAAAAAAAAAAAAAAGGTGGTACATAATCGCACGCCTTTTCTTCCATTTTGTTTGTTCGTGTTTTTTTTTTTCTTTTTAATTTTGTTTCTTTTCCCTTCTTTTTCGTTTTTCTTTCTTTCTTTCTTTTCTCCTCGTCGTTCTGATTTTTCAACGAAGACATTTTGTTTTCACGATTTTCTAAGAGACACGATGGTTAAAACGCCGTTTGTTGTTTTTTTTTTCGAAGACATCTTGTGTGTGAAGAATTAATTACTATCTAACAAACAATTCTGTTCATGTATGCTTGTGTATGTGTGTATATATATATATTCTTTTTTTTTTTTTTTATACATATACACATATATATATACACACGATACTTATTATGTTATATAAATATTACGATTCAGTTTCAGGTTCCTCTTTTATTTCATTTAATTGAATATTTCTTTTTTCGTTTTTTATTTATTGCGAAAGATGTCTTCTCGAAGAGGAAGTAATTAATTAATTAATTAATTAACAAGGAATAGCTTTCTTTTTCCTTTTTTCTTTTTCTTTCTTTTACTTTTTGTTAAAGTTAATAACAACAATAACAAAATACGCGCGCGTGTGTAATTAGAAAAAAAAAGAGAAATAAAAAAAAAAAAATAAATAAAAGATCGTCATCATGTTTTGACATTTAGATCGCGTAGGCTCAACGAGGATGTCCCTTTTAATCGACAAATAAATTTTTTCATTAGTAAAAAAAAAGTTATGAAAATTTGTGCGCGTAATTCGTAAAATATTTCTTATACTTTTCTATTCCCGATAGATCCAAATAGGATTAGAAAATAAATTTTT
>NC_060968.1:4356020-4358520 GCF_910589235.1 Vespa crabro | reverse complement strand
GAAAAAAAAAAAATAAATAAATAATTAATAGGCACATAAGAGGAAATTGTTATCGATATAAATTATTATTAGTTATTTATTTATTTTATTTGTATTTTATATTTCTATTTTATTTTTATTATTTCTCTTTCTTTCTTTTTCTTTTTTTTTTTTTTTTTTTTTACCATGTTCATCGTCACCGTCCTCGTCGTCAGGGCCAAGGCCACTACCGGATGCTTCAAGGTCGTCTCGTCCCTCGCTTCCACCTCGTCCAGAACCTTCCGAGGCCTCTTGATCGTCCAGGTAGAGATCGTCCGGAAAGGAATTGTAATTCGAATTTCCCAACGTTCTCTCGCCCTTCTCGTTCTGTTCTTTCTATAAACAATTAAAAAAATCAATAATAATAATAAGTAACAATATTAATAAAATAATAATAATAATAATAATAATAATAATAAAAACACAACCAGAATAAAAATGTTTCAGAACAAAGACATTGGTCTTACACGGATTCTTATTGGTTAATAAATATTGCTGCGTTTAAAATTATCGACCAATTAAAATCAAGTAAAGTAAATCTTCATATAACAAAGCAATGAATTGTTTATCGATATTGTGAATACACATACAATATGGACGTTGCATAGTTTTTCATACAATAATTAAATATACATCGATTAATGAAAATTAATATACAAATCTTATCTTTCTACTACTTTTTGAATCTATCATCGAATTAAATATTTATATATATATATATATATATACTTTTTAACCATGTAGATATATGCAATTGTAAAAAAGTTCGTATTTTTTGGATTTTATGCGTCGTATTATTAATAAAAAAAAAAGTTCTTCAATTAGATTTGTGTTTAGGTCAATATATACGAGCTTAACAAATTATTCTAATGTACTGAGCTTCTTCCTTCTTTTCTTTTTTTTTTTTTTTATTTTTCTAGTTTTTCTAAATAGAGGTTATGTTTTCGACGTATCTCATAGGTAGGTCGAAAGAAATGGTTTTTCTAAGAGTTCAGTTGAGGTCAAGAGATGAGAACATGGAAAAAGAAAAAAAAAAAGGGAGAAGTGAAGAGATTAAAAGAAGACAGACAGAGAGAGGGAAGGAGAGAGAGAGAGAGAGAGAGAGAGAGAGAGAGAGAGAGAGAGAGAGAGAGAGAGGAAGAGAGATAGAAACAGAAGAATCACCGTGGGTGGTTTGCTTTCCTCGTCCTTCTTTTCTTTCTCTCTCCCTATCTCTCACTCTCTGTCTCTATCACTCACACATAAATACGATGCAACTCTCTTACACTTTCGATTCCAAAAATAGAAATGTTCCATCAAACGAAATGAGAACGAACACATCAGACCTTTTTTTTCTTCTTACACTTTCCAGACTCGAAATTTAGAACCCAATTATATCGCCGAGCTTTTTTTTTCCTTTTTTTCTTTTTTTTTTTTCTTTTTTAGCTTTCTCTTTTTTACCTCGCGTCAACAAACTTGATTACAAACGAAATACGAGACTATTATCGAGTTCCTTCAACACCCCTGTCGCACTACCACCAACCGAAAAAAAAAAAAAATAAATAAAATAAAAATATACGAGGAGGCTGATAATCCCTTTCTTTTTTCTTTTTTTTTTAAATACGTACATATAATAATAATTCGATATCGACGGTGACGATAACTTTTCGAAAAAAGGTTCATCAATACGCCTCCTCTCGATCGGTAAATAATTTTCGAAATATGTAAAAAAATTCTACGATACCGACTGAAAAAGGAAAACAAGAAAGAACGAACGAAAGAAAGAAAGAAAGAAAAGAAAAAGGATATTTCTGCATTTATTTAAAAATAATCTAAAATTAATGCATGCGTACTATTGTAAACAAAAAATAATCATAAAAATAATTGACGTAAACAACGAATAATAACATAGTTTTCATTTTTTTCCCCTCTCAAGGAATGTATCGGACCAATCACGTTACGATTATTGACCCTCGAGTCATTGTAACCTAAAAAAAAAAAAGAAGAAAAAAGAAAGAAAAAAATTATTCGCAATAGAGAGAGAGAGAGAGAGAGAGAGAGCCAAAAACGAATGGGGGAAAAAAGTCATTTTTACGTCGATCGAAGCGAAACGATCATGCGTGCCTGCCATATAGATTTGTGTGTGCGTGTATTCGAATGCATCGAGAACGGGCCGATCGATAAAACAAAATTCGTTTCAGAAATTCCGTCCGCGTTCCATCCTATTTTATTATCGAAGGACGAAGCTCTTCGAATATTATTACTTCCGGTGTGTGCAAACATTTTCGCATTTGTTTCTTATTATTTCAGATTTGGCACGTACTGTATACATTCGCGTTAAAAAGAAAAAAAAGAAAAAGAAAAAAAAAAAAGAAACAAGAAAAAAGAAAAGAAAAAAAATAAGAAAAGAAAATAAGAAAAGAAAATAATAACTAAAATAAAAATTGAAAAAAAAAAAAGAAAAAGAGGAAAAGGAAAGAAAAGAAAACGTGTCATTATTACG
>NC_060968.1:4346020-4353520 GCF_910589235.1 Vespa crabro | reverse complement strand
AAACAGAAAGTTTTATCGGCACACATACACATATATATTAAAATGTATATGTATATAGTATAAACTAACTTTACATAACCAATACTTCGATTAGTTTTATGTTACACCCTCTTTGTCCAGGCATTTTATTTTCTTCTACGAACGACCATTTTGTTGGGACAAGATGGAAGGACGTACGGTATATACCAGGGGATAAAAAATATCTCATTGATATCACATATTTATTACTTTTAACTGTTCATAAACCTTATAATACGATTTCCCCATTTTATGACACATCCTCTTTCTTTTAGCCATTTTAGTTTCTTCTTGAAACGGCCATTTTGTTCTTCCATTTGATAACGTGCAATTCTTTCCTCCTTACTTTTCCATACATTATTATCCTCTTTTAAATTAGAAGAACAAATCATCATACGAACATGGAACAACTAGTATTTGAGAGATTAAAAGTTCCTAGGGGTGGATAAAAAGAAAATAAAAAAGGAAAAAAAACCAAGAAATTCCTAAGCTTCTTTGGAAAGAAAGAAAAAAAGAAAAACGAAAGAGAAAAGGAAAAAAGAAAAAAAGAAAAGAAAGAAAGAGGAAAGGAAAACAATTTTTCTCCCTTAATCGAAAAAAAGTTTCGATTAAGGGAGAATAGATAATTGACTTTTATAAAATGACCTAAAAACTTTCTGTCCCACCCTGTGTTCCTAGAAACGAAGAACTATGTATAACGGCTCATACATTAGGTCAACCGATAATTGAAGGATTATCCCGTTGAGATTATAAACTATCTGTCGTTTCTGTGTTATCATCTATATCATTGGAAATATATCGGATTTCCAGAAGCACATTGATCGTGTTACATGAGCTTAGAAATGGGAGATGTTCCTTCGCCAGTAAAACTACAACCCGCAGAGAGTATGTGTATGTGTGTGTGTGAGAGAGAGAGAGGGGGATGGAAGGAGCAGAGAGATAGAGAGAGAGAGAGAGAGAGAGAGAGAGAAAGCGTTGAGTGTTAACAAGGGTGGGCAAAAGAGAAGGGCTCGTAGAACGGGCTGGGTGTGAAAGATATGAAGTGGTCAATTGGTTGAAGAGTCCGTTGCTTCTTTCATGCCAGAACGGATACGTGAATCATTTGGTGTTAACAAAGGAAATAGTACATGGAAATTGAATTTGACGTTAATAGGAAGAAGTGTATGTACGTATATGTGTGCGTGCGTATGCATGCGCACGAGAGCGCATAGGGTATTTTTTTCTTATTTTCTCCCACCATCACTATCAACCCTCCCTACCACCCAGTTTTTCTTTCTTTTTTAAGGCAATACATAATTAAGAATAATCAAAATGGACGACTTAAAAATTCAAATGAATTTTTATCGATGTAACGAACTATCAGTATACATACATACATATGTGTTTAAAAAAAAACAAAAAAAGAAAAAAAACAAAAAAAAAAGAAGGAAAAAAAAAATAAATAAATCGTTCTCTTGATCGTTTATCGGTAAATATTTTCCGTATGGCAAATTACAAATGGTACCAACGAAATATTAATCGTGAATTTGAATCACTAAATTGGTGTATACATATATATATATATATATATATATATATATATATATATATAGTACAATATATATGTATATAATATTTATTTTTTAAACATATAGTCACAGCTTTATTTCAAAGAATTTTATTAATTTATAAGGAAATTATGCCATTGCATTTCAATAATTTCTATATATAAAGAGAACATATTATATACATGCGTACCAGTATGTAAATGATCGATTTTTATCGAAAAAAAAAGAGAGAGAGAGAGAAAACACAAAAATAGGAAAGGAAAGAAAAAAATACCCACCACGTGAAATATTAATACGACCATAATTTTTTTATTTTGGTTACGAAGGAACAAACAGCCGAGCGAAACGGGACTTCGATATTTCACTTGAATGATTTAATTCCAATTCCCTTCTTTTGCACCCTTCAATGGACGTAATTAGATCCGGCAATTAGAGACGACAGGTCGATTAATTTCAAGGACGTAACTAAGAAGCCACGTTCATTGTCACGAGAAGTCGAAGATGCTTGCTAGTAAGTAGAACAACTACTATAGAACTAGAACAATCGAGGCTGTTCTATGAGCAACTTCTCAAAGAGAGAGAGAGAGAGAGAGAGAGAGAGAGAGAGAGATTCTAATTTAACTTTGACTATGGTCGAACGTTAAATGGAATACAATTCTCTTTGATGGGTCTGGCCTTTTGTTATTAAATATCTTCGACGAAAATAAATCAAAACGTTCCCTTTGTCGTTGGGGCTGGATTAAACAATTTTTCTAAAAAAAGAAAAAAAAAAAAAAAAAAAAAAACAAAGACAAGGAAAAGAAGGAATAAACAATAATTAAAAAAAAGGCACAGTACGATTTAATTTCTATTCACCGACCGCCATTCTTACCCCTCTTGCCCGCTCCCTCGTCAAGTTACAGAAGCGAAGGATGTAATATCTGTCCACCGACCGCCATATTTCTTTCCGTGGACATACAAAGTAAGTTATTTTAAAATTCTTCCGGGGAAACAGAGAAAAGGAGAAGAAAAAAAAAAAAGAAAAGAAAAATAGAAAAAAAATCTTATAATTATACGAACGTCCGACCAACTCGCAGGTAAAAAAAAAACATTCCGCCCTTTTGTTATCCCCCCTTATATTTGGATACGCAATCCTAATATTCTTTGACGATGTCAAGTAGTAGGTAAGCCGTCAAGTTGAAGAAGAAGAAGAAAAAATAAAACAAAAAGAAAAAGAAAAAGACTAAAAAAGAAGAGAGAGAGAGAGAAAAAGAGAGAAATAAAATCCGAGACTTTAGTCGATGACTATAAGGTGTTAATTAAGCGGGCAGAGAAGAAGCAACTTGCTTAATTCTAGAAGTTGAATGGTAAAAAGGTATGACAAAAGGGTGAAGAAAGGGGAAGTGGGAAGAGAGAAGAAGAAAGAAAGAGAGAGAGAGAGAGAGAGAAGGGTTGAGGGAAGAAGGGATGTACTCGTAGATCTTTTGTCAGTGCACGAACCGCATGGCTTTTCTTTCGCTTCATTTTCTCTCTCCCTCTCTCTTTTTCTTCTTCTACTTCTCCTCCATCTCTTTCGTTTTAGTCTTTTCTTTCTGCTCCGATTTCACGCGCGTTGCTCGACTAAAATTTTACTTCTTTGCTGCCCACCCCCGACCAGTCCCCAGCTTGCCTCTATCAACGGCTTCAGCGCACCGGTCCCACCTTCTCACTCCACCTCCACCACCATATCTACCTCCACCTCCTCCTTCTATCCAAGCCCACCTCTCAACACCAGTGTGAAACTGAATACGAGCGAGCATAACGCTGAAAAAGCTGCTCAAAGAACACTCAACATTTAGCAAAATCGAATAAAGCGTGCGAAAGCAAAATAGAAGTTGAGGTGGTAGTAATATTTCATTCGGAAGTATGGAAAGGGATTAAAGTCTCTTTTTCATGAAGTCTTATAGAAAAATAAGGAAAGAAAGGAAGAAAGAAAAGAAAAAGGGAAAATAGAAAAAGAAAAAGAAAGAGAGAGGAAGGAAGGAAGGAAGGAAGGAAGGAAGGATAGAAAAAAGGAAAAAAGTAAAGGAACGAAAGAAGGAAAAATACTTTTGCCCTTTTTTAAGAAGTTGACAGATTGTATTAGCATTTAATGGACGATCCGGCGTTCCATTAGACAGATCTTTAATATTTAATAAAACATGATAGATATGACGAAATTATTTATATACTTTTATACTTACTTACTTACTTACTTACTTACTTACTTATTTACTTTGTCGAAAATAAACATGGGCGCCGTAAAGAAAAATTGCTCGGTAAGTAGGTAAGTAAGTAAGTAAGCGTGGATAAAGAACGATTTATCATCCAAATATTTACACCGATAAGAAGATTCAACTAAGTATCTACGTATTATTTCTTTAAATTCATCTCAAAAGTAGTAAATTTTGATTTCTTAAGATAAAATAAAAATCGAGATATTATTCTTTCATTGTCTATTTTTTCTAACCACTCTAATGAAATATAAATAGACATAACGTTGGTCGAAACAAAATGGGGGTCCCTTTTAAATTCATCCATTTGATTTATCATAAATACCTCATGAAAATCTAGATCTCTCGGTGGGCACGTTTGTTTTTTTTTTTTCTTTTCGCATTGCGTTCGTCGGAAAAAAAAAGAAATAAATAAAAAAAGGAAAAAAAAAAAGAAAAAGAAAAATTGAAACTAGACGGAATATCTTCTTAAATCGCTTTCTCTTTTTGTTGGTTTTTCTTTTTTCTTTTCTTTCTTTTGCCTTTATTTACTTACTTATCTATTTTTTTTTTCTTTTTTGAAATTATTGCGACATCATTAGAGGTACATTATATTGAAGTAAAATGTCTTTGCTTTACTACTCGAGTGGTTGCTCTCTTTTTCTTTCTGTTTCTGTTCTGCTTTCATTTCGCTCACGTAGAATGTGTTTCGTCTTTCAAGAAATAAGCTGCATTATTCAGAAGGCAACTGCTTCTGAGAGAAAGAGATAGAGAGATAGAAAGAGAGAGAGAGAGAGAGAGAGAGAGAGAGAGAGAGAGAGAGAGAGAAAGAAAAAATAAAATAAATAAAATAAAAATAAATAAATGTCATTTCATTGAATGAACATCGTTACGTCTATAAAAGAGAGAGAGAGAGAGAGAGAGAGAGAGAACACACGTTCGATGAAAATTTTTCTTGAGATCTTTCGAGAGAAGAGACACATCAACGAAAGAGCAAGGAAACGACTAAGAGAACTTTTCAAGAATATATATATATATATAGGGGTGTTTCTGCCATGTTATCACGTGACTCGAACCAAATCGCTTCTCAACTCCTTTCGGTGAAATTCGAGTCTTCTCGTTGCACTTCCTTGAAACTCTCTGAACTATGTATACTTACTTCTACAGGTCGATTTTTATCAACGAACCGTTCAACCTTCCATCTTACACATCTTCTTTTTACCGACCCTCTTCCTTTCCCTCCCCCCCACTCCGCCCCATCACATTTTTTTTTATCCTAACGTCGTGCATCCCTTCACTTAAACCATTATCCATTCTATTCACAATAGAATTTCAATTTTCTGTTCATCGATTTATATATATATATATATATATATATATATGTAAGTATGTATAAAACGAAGACGAGACGACCGAACGGCCATGCTTTTGTTTCGATTTAATTGAAATCGTTCAGAATATATCCGATATTTGTGATTTATATACATACGTATATGTGCGTGAGTGGGTGGATGTACAGAGAAAGAGAGAGAGAGAGAGAGAGAGAGAGAAAGAGGATGTGTCACGTGATCGAAGTTTCATCGAAAGCACGTACGATGGCAGAGCTGGTTAATTCCTACCGTTAAAGGGATGGGGGTGAATGATGATGGGAACGGGGGGGTTGTCCGCGTGTCTGTATAAGTACGTGTTTGTTAACGTTTTTATTAAATGCCGACGGGAATTTTAAATTAATTTATTAGCACGAGTTAATTATAACGAATAAAAGAAAAGAAAAAAAAAAAAAAAAAAATAAATAAATAAAAGAAAAAAAAAGAAAAAAAGAAAAAAAAGAAGAAGCAAAGAAGGAAAACAAGAAGAATGGAGAGATTAAGCTAAGTAAAAAATTAATCGTTAATTTTCGCGAGAGGAGGAAGAAGAAAAAAAAAAGAAGAAAAGAAAGAAAATAAATAAATCTAAAAATGAAAAGGGATAATCTTTTCCTTTTCTTTTCTTTTTCCTTCCCTTCTTGATAACAACGGAGAAAAAAAAAGAAAAAAAAAAAAACGTGGGATTTCATGCGTTTATAATTAATTATCGATGAAATTAATAACTAACGCCATTTTCTCGTTATAATCGATGAAATGAGCAAGAGGAAATTAAAAAAAGGATTATTCTCGGTATTAGTAATCCATGTGGAGGATGCAATTTCTTGTATATATAAGATGAGAAATAAAAAATAAAAAAAAGAAGAAGAAGAAGAAGAAGAAGAAAAAGAAAAAGAAGAAGAAGAAGAAGAAGAAGAAGAAGTAAGAAAGAAAATAAAAACTTAAGGAGATTTTATTTCTCAACCAATCCAAAAGGTTGATATATTAACCAAATGAAATTATTCTTGAATATTTCCTTGCTTGGTTGTTCTCTCGGTTTATGCAAATGAGCATTGTCCCAAAGTACGTTAACGCTTAGTACGATATTTTATTAGTATAATTTGTAGTCGAACAAATTCTCCATAAACTGAAAACCTTAATGTTCCTACTAACTTTTCTTTATTTATCTACGTAATAATAATAAAAAAAATTATATATATATATATATACACATATTAACTCAGCTGCAATAATGTTCCTACTAACTTTCCTATTTATCTACGTAATAATAATAAATAAAGAAAGAAAGAAAGAAAGAAAGAAAAAATTAGATCGATTAATCTCGTCTTATCCTAGAAACTCTTCAATGTATCTATGCAAGAAGTAAGATAAAAAAAAAAAAATTTTAAAATATTGATCAGCTAACTCCGTCTTATCTGTTCGGTAAACTTCGATTATAATCAACAACATCTGTCGATAATAATTTTCAAAGAATATCATCAAAAAATGATGTGACGTCGTTGATAGGATAACGTCCCTACTTGATCTTGAAGAGGTTTTTAGAGATGAAAGAGAGAGAGAGGGGGGGAGAGAAAGTAAGAGAGAGAGAAAGTAAGAAAGAGAGAAAAAAAAGATATTGGCGATTGTTGCTCATCCATTATACATGAAAACATGAAAACACTCGATTCACGGTCTGAGTAAGTACTTTTCTTTCTTTCCTTCTTCTTCTTCTTCTTTTTTCTTTCTTTTTTTTTTTTTTTAATAAAGATTAGTCGAGGATCCATTATGCACCTTGGTTCAAGCAACTATCACGAAAAGGTGTAATGAAAGGACAAGCAAACCCTTCTCTTCGGAAATCTTAGATCCGAAGAGTAAATTCGTAAAGATTTGTCACTGTAAATCTCTCTCTCTCTCTCTCTCTCTCTCTCTCTCTCTCTCTCTCTCTCTCTCATGGAAATTTTGTATTATCGTCGTCAATTTTCTAACATCAATTTGAGTCAAAATTAAATTGAAAAAGAAAAGAGGAGGAAAGAAAGAAAAAAAAAAAAAAGAAAGAAAAAAAAAATCTAATTGCCGTTTATCTATATAAATTGTACGTTTAATTTTTTATTTCTTTCATAGAATTTATGTCATTCAACATCGTTTAATCATAAATCAAACGTAAGAAAAATTGATTGGCCAAGAAAATTATTACAATAATATATATGTACATACGTACATACATACATATACATATACATATATATATATATATATATATATATATATATATATATATATATATATACATACATACATACATACATATGTATATACACATAAAGAAAAATGACGCAGACATAAAAATGACGGAAATATCACGCGGAATGTTTCTCGTCAAAG
>NC_060968.1:4258520-4341020 GCF_910589235.1 Vespa crabro | reverse complement strand
TTGACGTATTATATTGCATTTATTATAATTATTATAATTTTCATACGACCAATGTAATATTCTCTTTCGTAATAATGACGGAGGGAAACATTTGTTTACATTTTTATCAATCTCGAAATAGACTTATTAATTAATTAGTTAATTAATTCATGATGAAGTATCATTATAACTGTGAATAAAAATAAAAGGGACTAGAAAGGACTACTTTTTTCTTCTTCTTCTTCTTCTTCTTTCCCTCCCCCCCCCCCATTGATAGAAGTAAATCAACAAGCAGAGTACATCGTATTCTTTTTTTTACTGATAAAAGTAATATATTTATTCATCGAGATCATCCATTTTAGTCTTTGGATTGTTTAGAAAATATACGAAACATGATCTCCTATTAGCGAAGAGAAGGGGAAGAGTGCATTGAGATATTTTTATCTTATGGAGAATCGTCCGATCGATGGCATCGCGTTCTATAAAAATAATAAAAGGAAAAAGAAAGAGAGAGAGAGAGAGAGAGAGAGAGAGAGAGAGAGAGAGAGAGAGAGAGAGAGAGAGAGAGAGAGAGAGATAGAGAGAAGGAGAGGGAGAATGAGAGTAGAGTAAAGTAGAGTAAAATCAAGTGAACAAAAAATTCTGTAGCGACTTTAATAATACTTCAGCCATTTTGCTTTTTATTATTGCAAAATAATTCTATGCATTTGAGTGTGTTCCCAATCACGAACTCCACGAAAAATTATTATCTATTTATTTTAAAATTTCTAAGAAATTACTACATTTTATATATTTTATTTATATGTAATAATACGTATAAGAAAAAAAAAAAAATATATATATATATATATATATATATATAAAATGTAATAAACTGAAACACTTAAAATTCGATAAACGTAGCTTTTTACAAAAATGGCCTCCGTAATACTATTCGCATTATATTCTAAGACACATAAGTCGGATACTCGTTAATAAATTTTTCTTCGAAAGGATACGGGCACACGTATAAATATACAATTAAGTTTAAACACGATGAACACATACATTTACTATGACGCATTAGTTAACAATGTAAGTACTATATAATAGATGAGACACGATTCATGAATATTGCAAATAAATTAAGTATGTGTATACGTAGATAAAAATCATCGAAAGAGAGGAAAAAAAAACATAATAATAATAATAATAATAATAATAATAATAATAATAATAATAATAATAATAATAAAAAGGAAAGAAAAGAAAGAGAGAAAATAAAATAATTTGAACGAAAGTTTGACAATGATGTTTTCACAAAAAACATTGTTTGTGAAAGTCTGGAAAAAAGAAAAAATAATAATAAATAAAATTGAATGAAAAAAAAAAAAAAAATTATGCTTTAATATTTTTTAATAAATCATGTAATAGGATAATGATGACGATGACGATGATGTTGATTGAATAATCATCGATCTTATCGCAATGAAAACCGAAGTTATGATGAAACCGGACGATGAAATTTAATCTTTTATGGTATCAAAACGAGACGAATGAAGTTACATATTTACATACATGTATATATATATATATATATATATATATATATATATATATATATATATATATACACATATATGTAATATGGTTTATATACGAGGAATTGTTATTTTCTTTGGCGATATTTCGAAAACTCGAGTAGTTATTAATCATAGAATCAGTATAAAGAATGATTCTGTGAACATGCGCGCATATATGTGTATTTGTGTATAAAAAATCTCAACACAGCATTCTGGGAAAGATGACGTTGCTGGAATGTCCCCGTTTCATTAGTGCTGACCACATATATAAAACATACATGTGTATGTCTATGTACATATGTATGCGTGTTAGATGCGCTGAAAGACGTTCTAAGTAGATACATACATACATACATATACATATATATATATATATATGTATGTATGTATATAATATAGTTATTCATATATAGGATGGGTCAAAAGTTACTAGATGGCTCGAAAGTTTCTAGATTATTATAAAAATCAAAACTCTTTTGAGAGTTTTCTTAGATTTGCAATTACGCTTATAATTTGATGAGCGAAGCTTTTGGTTTTACAATTTAAAAAAAGAAGAAAAAAAGAAGAAAAGAAAAAAAAATAATAAAAGAAAGAAACAAGCTAATGTTTATCGAAAAAAGGAAGAAAAAAAAAAATAAATAAAAAAGAAAAGAAAAGAGTAATTGATTTTTAATCGGATCTAAGAAGCTTTGGCCCACTTTTGATCCGCATCCGGTAAATATCTATAAGTCGTAATCACGAACAATACGTTTAAATATAAAATACTTCGGGAAGTTTTTTCTACTCCTTTTTTCTGTCTCTCTCTCTCTCTCTCTTTTTTTTTTTATATATCTATCTGAGATTTCAATCTTATAAATGTTAGCCCTCTGCCTTTCTCGCTGATAGATAACTTTTTTTTTCGTTTTTGATTTGTACGATAACGATCAAATGAATATCTTATATAACAAAGATCGGAGATAATTACATTTATAACAATTTTATCATTTTGATAAAAATATAAATGAAAAATGTGAAACGTATAGTATAAATCAAACACTTTATTATTATTATTATTATTATTTCGATAAAATTTATTAATACGATGTAATTTTATACTCAAATGTATTTGATGCTTAATAAAAACAACAATATCGAACAACAACAACAACACAACAACAACAACAACAACAACAACAACAACAATAATAACAACAGTAATAATGACTATAACAAGTCTCGTAAAATTAGAATAAACAATAAAGAATCGAGATAAAAAAAAAGGGGAAAAAGAAAAAAGAAAAGAGAAGAAAAAATGGCGAAAAAAATGCGAATGTTCGTTTCACTTGTTTTTTGTTCCTTTTTTTTTTTTTTTTTTTTTTTTTTTTTTTCGAAAGATCGATAAAGAGGACATTCTCCTAGGATTAATAATAAAGGGTAAGAAAGAGAAAGAGAAAGAGGGAGAGAAGAGGGAGAAAAGGGTGAGAAGGGGAGGGGGTAATTCGACCAGATTGATTAGCCGTGATACCTCGTGTGCGACACACGCGCGCACGCGTGCCCTTCTCTCTTTGAATACACACAGACACGACGATGATCACGAATACTCAGTAGACGTAAACGCATACGCAAACCCACACGCAAACGCATATAGAAAAGACTGGCTCCCTCGCACAATCATTTCCATAGCAATTTCTATTCTATTTCCGTTGACGTGGCAATGGCGTTCAATTATAGACTGCAATATTGAGAGGCACGTTTTCCCAATAACCGAAGCGGCTCTCTATATCTCGATCGGCACGACGCGACCCAACGAACGACCGCCATGACGACGTTGGTCTATGGACACCAACTTGAATTGATATCGCGTTTATTTCATATCCTATTTTAACGAAAATTTACTCTCGTCTTACATGCATGTGTGTATATATATTTATATATATATATATATATATATTTATTTATTTGTTTATTTATTTATTCGTGATAAAAAATAGTACAAAATTCGGAAAACAATAATAAAGACGTACGTTATCCTTTTTTTTTTCTCCTAATCTGTACACAAGTATAATATAAGTGTATATGTGTGGTACGTATATACGTGCACGCATTTGTATGACGTGATTACACAGGATAAATCAAAAGTACTTAAGTGACATTTTTTTCTTTCTTTTTTTTCCCCTAATCTATCTGTGTGCGCTTGTATGACTTGTATCACGCGATAACAAAGGGTAAACCAAAAGTTTTTGGGTGACACTTTTTTCTTCATCTATCTGTATATATATATGCATGCGTGCGTGTGTATGTGTGTGTGTGTGTGTGTGGGGTGGGGGTGGTCTGTCTCGTATGGCTTGTATCACTTGATAAAACAGAGTAAACCAAAAGTTCTTGAATGACATTTTTTTTTTTTTCTTTTAATCTATCCGTGATAATACATAAAGATGGAGCAAAAATTTCTGAACAATTTTAATAAATCAATCAATTGTTTACTCCTTTTTAAAGGAATTACTTTTTCTTCTTCTTCTTCTTTTTTTTTTTTAATTTTTTTCTTCAAACACTTCATACCATCTCTACAGGCCTAAGTAATTTCTATTCTATAATATTCTAACGCGACGATATAATACACACTTTGTTCGATTTATAATAAGTAATGACGATCGAGAATTTTCATTTTAATTATGTTACAATCGGAATTAACGATTACAACGTTAACGTTAATGGATATAATTAAAACTCAGTATAAAGTTCGTCGTACTTATTAATAATTCTCTGTTAAAATATATCTCGCATAATAAAACACTGCGTGTAACCTTTAAAAAGAGAATAAAACTGGTCAAATGATAAAAATTCTTTTTCGTCTTAAAAACAAAACATAACAAAACAAAACAAACAAAAAATAAGAATCAATTCTTTTAGAAGTCTTATCGTGCATGAAGTAAAAAAAGAAAAAAGAAAAAAAAAAAAAAAGAAAAGGGAACAGAGAAAGAAAGAAAAAAAGAAGAAGAAAAAGAAAAAATCCAAAGGATAATCAAAACCAGCATCACTAGTAGCTCATCATCGGATGAAAATATTCTTGTATATAAACCTCGATCGACAAAAAGAGATATTTTCACGACGTTCATTCGAATGAAAATTATTATCACTAACATTCATTATAATCCTTTTTATGTTTTTTTTGTTTTTAAATATGATTGGAAAAAAGAAAAACAAATCAAAAATGAAAAAAAAAAAAAAAAATATAAAGGAAACAAACAAACAAACAAAAAGCAGAGACCATAAACGGGGTCGAAACGATAATGAACGTTCTCAATGTCGAATGGGGATGATATCGCGTGAAGGATCGCTGATCCTTCTAAAGGGACTATAGTCAAAGGACTTAGGTTAGGTAAAAGAGTTGATAGACAATGGGCTTGTCTTCTTCGTTAAACCTTCTCTACCTTTTCCTTCTCTCTCTCTCTCTCTCTCTCTCTCTCTCTCTCTCTCTCTCTCTCTCTCTCTCTCTCTCTCTCTCTCTCACACTCCCATACATAACATCTATATACATACACATATATATACATACACTTTGCTCCATATACACTGGAATTAATTATATCCGTGACCGGGGCTCGTGACAAAGGGGTTAAAGGAAAGCAAGAAGAGTAGGAAGAGGAGAGGAGAGACGGGAAAGAAGGGACGAGAGAGAGAGAGAGAGAGAGAGAGAGAGAGAGAGAGAGAGAGAGAGAGAGACGGAAAGGTGAGGCAAGGGGGATGTAGAGAGAAGAAAAGGGAAGAGGGGGTTAGAATGAGAATGAAATATATATGCATGTGATGTAAAAGAGAGAAAAAGATAGACGGACAGACGAATAGTGAGAGTGAGAGAGACATAGATAGATGGATAGATAGATAGATACGAAGAGAGAGAATTGGAGAAACAAAGAGTAGACCAACAATTCGCATATTTGAAAGAGAGAGAGAGAGAGAGAGAGGGGGGGGAGGGAGACGGATGCACATAAACGAGACTTTCATATATGTATATATATGCAAGTCGGATATGCAGGAGACAGACTCGTTAGCCACTCGTCAAAACAAATCGTGCTCCCTGAAAATAATGTCTACTGTATACCGTATACGCATTTATCTCTCTCTCTCTCTCTCTCTCTCTCTCTCTCTCTCTCTCTCTCTCTCTCTCTCTCTCTGCATATATATATATATATATATATATATATATATATATATATATATATGTATAAATGTATGTATGGATGGATGGGTCGATGTATGTATGTATACGTGTGCGCGTATCAAAGAAAACATCGTTGGTGGCTCGTCGTCTTGACTTCGTATGACTCTTTTCCTTGTCTCGTACATTACCGTTAGAAACGCGCTTACAGAAATTCTCTCACTCTCTCTCTCTTCTTTTTTTTTTTTTATTTTTCGTCTCTCTCTCTCTCTCTTCGTCCATCATCTTTTAAGATCATCGTTGAGTATATCCTTACTCTCATATAACAATGCGCAATTGATCGTCACCGTATATCCAACTACTTAATGAGATAATAATGATAATGATAATGATAATAATGATAATAATAATAATAATAATAATAATAATGATATAACGAGTGCGAGAAAATTTAACTTGTCACGTATCAATTTCCAGGCTGAATTTAAATTATTTTCTGGAAGCGACAAAATTAAAAAGGATAATACAATAATGAACAATAAATGATAACGATTTTCTATTTGAGAATAAAATCCTTAATTAATAATAGTATATATATATATAATATCGTGTATCGTGATTCCATTTTTCTTTTACATATAAATGATTGCTATAATAATAATTAAAAATTAAAAATTAATAATAATAATAATAATAATAATAATAATAATAATAATAATAATAATAATAGCATAAAGAGTGCGAGAAAATTTGATTCCTTACGTTTGAATTTCTCGCCGAATTAAAATTATTTTCAGAGGGAAAACAAAAAGACAAAAAAAAAAAAGAAAAGAAAAAACGCACGTACACGGATATACACAGAGGATACAAACAAATCAAAATTGACGATAAATGAGAATATAATAATTGTATATAAAAATGAAATTGTTAGTTTTAAGATACCATATATGACATATAGCATCGTATCAAGATCAAAATTTTTTTGCTCATGCGATTGATTATTATAAAAATTCGTAGAATTTCTTCGTATAATGATATCGTACCAGTTTAATAACCCCAAATAAGGAGATTATCTTGCGAGAAACTCGTCGAGTATATCCGAGTTCTAATTTCAAAACAGTAGCACTTTCCAGGTTGCATCAACTACGTACAAGATGGTCATCGAGGTCGACTTGGTATATCTCTAATCAAGGTCGAGTTTCTCGTATATGTGAGAAACATCGTGTGTTATCTCTTATGATATAAATATAAAAGAAATAAATATCTCTTATAAGGATAACAAGGAATTAAAGACAGATAGTGGTTCGTATAAAGATGATCGTTAGCAAATTAACTTAGGACACGTAGTTTATTTTTTTTTCTTTTTCTTTTGTTATTTTTAATCAAAACGTGATTCTTCGTGTCCAATCATCATGAATAATATACGTGCATATCGTACATATACAATTACGATCGTGTATTTATCATTGTTTACTCGTTTATTTCGACCTCTACGTCACGTACTTCGCCGAACGTTATCAAAAATAAATAATAAAAAGGAATATGAGAATGGAAGTTACAAAAAAAAATAAAAAAAGAAAATCAAAATATAAAATACGAAATAAAGGATATATGAAATTAAGAAGAGATGAGAGAGAGAGAGAGAGAGAGAGAGAGAAAGGAGAGAAAAAGAAAGAGAGAGAGAGAGAGAGTGAGAAAGAGAGAAAAAGAAAGAGAGAGAGAGAGAGAGTGAGAAAGAGAGAAGAAGGTAGGGGGAAGAGGGAGAGAGAAAGGACGAGACGAGGATCGACGAAATGAGCCGAAGATCGGATCGTCGTCGGCCCCGTCGCCATTTTCTAACTCCCGTTTGGAGTCCGCGGCTTCTCCCTCAGGTAAAACGTAAGAGACCACACGCGCGTAACTCGTAAGAAATTCAAATGGGATAAAAAGAAAAGAAAAAAAAAAAGAGAGAATGAATATCAGAATGAGAATGAGAGAGAGAAAGAGAGGAAGAAAGATGCGTTACGCGCGTGCCAGTGTCAGCGTGCACACGAGACTCGTACCATCCAAAGCAAAGGATCGAGAGAGAGAGAGAGAGAGAGAGAGAGAGAGAGAGAAAGTGCCCCCACCCCTCACTTTAGGCCAGGCCAGGGCAACGTGCAAAGCAACGAAGAAATCGCGCGAGACGCCGAATATCTTATGGCTCTTTACACACACATATATATATATATATACATATATACATCTATCTATCTATCCTAAAAAGTGTATCCATAGTTTCTTAAGTAAATGTTTAAAACGTCTCTCTTTCTTCCATTTCTCTCCTTTCCCCTATCGTCCTATAAGTCCTTTGTCCTATAAGTTAGGATTTCGTCCTACGATAAGGGTAGGATTTCGATGTGACATTATCTATATAACGTATATATTAATAAGAATATTATTGGACTTTACGTAATATAGTTCGCGAAAATAAAACGAACGTTTAACGAATGAAATTGACAAAAAGGTATGATTGAAACAAGGGATGAGGGGGAAAAAAGAAAAAAGCTGAAATGACGTAAAAGAAATTATAATATTAGGAAAGAAAGTGGTATTAAAAGAAAAAAAAAGAAAAGAGAATGAGAGAAAGGGGAAGAGAGAGAGAGAAAGAGAGAGAGAGACAGAGAGAGAAAACGGTATGATCGTTCTCCTACCTCCGTAGCGGCGTTGCATTCCGTGAGAATGACGGCCGTGCTAACCAGAATCCACAATATCCTTCGTCTCATTTTTTCTATGTGTTTTCAAGTAGGCTCCTGTCGAGCCCGCAGCTGTAACGCCGTTTTCACGAGGACGAATAAAGTACGATTCGGAGCCGCCGCGTAAGTCGCAGCCAGAAAAAGGAAGCTACGAAAAGCCGAAGGGAGCAACAACGCGACACACACCACACTGATCGATGAATCGCGAGACACTGAGGGCGCGACGATCGATCCGCTTTCATCGTTCTCCGGTGATCGCCATTTTTAACGATTGGTGCGCCATCACGCGGCTCGCGTTAGTACTATTCTTCGCATTCCATGAGATCGTAGCGCCATCGCGATCTTTAATCGAAGCTACGAAACTGTCGATCATAGTAGTGCGGTAAATTCAAAGATTAATTTTTTTTATTTCAATTTTTCAAAAAACAAATATATATATATATACACATATATGTATGTAATGAAATTCAATTATTTATTTTTTAAATAAGAATTTTTAAGTATCTTCCTTCTTACATGACGTCGTATTTTTTTCTAAGTTTTGTAAAAATCTAAGATTTTCATTGATATCTCGATTGTATTCTTCGATTTTATTACGCATTATGTTAACCTCCTTTTGCAAGTTTTTAACTTCGTTTTGCGTTTTTCGTTTGATTATCTCTAATAATTCTTTATCCTGAATAATCGATAAAAAGATTATATAATATTCTCTCTCGATATTATCTATTATAATGGTCGTGGAAAAGAAATGTTTAAAAGCGTCGTTAATCATACGATATTGTTGTTTACCTTTTTGTAATAATATTCTGTTTCGTATGCTACATTTTCATCCAACAATTTATTATTCTTATATAAAGTATTGTTTTCTGTATTAAAATATCTATAATTGGCAAACAAATATTATTTCATTGATGTTGTAAAAGTAATTTTTTTTTTTCTAACCTTAATATATTATCGATTCCAATCATTAAATATATCTATTAGACAAATTATTAATTACCTATAAATTGGTGGACTTATTACTTTACCAATGTAACGAAACATATTAAATTAATTAAATTGATTATTTTACTTCGAACTTCAGATTTAAAATACAATAGACCATAAATAATTATATTTGAGGTATCAAAGAAATCTATGTTCGATTATTATCAACATTGAACTTATTAATCTTTCAGAAACAAATGAAATTTATTATATAGATTTAACAATTGTTTTCCATTTTGGATAAATTTCAAATATTTAAAAAGATTCTGCGTTATAATGGCTTTTATTTCAAATAATTACTGTGTCTGTTACATTATTTGTTACATTATTGTTTGAAAATTGAATATATTAGCATAATATTTGAAAATATATACAAATCTATTAAATATAGCAATTTTTTCAGACAAATCTGTTAACTATTGGTAACATACTGCCAAGATCATTTCTCTTAATATTCAATAATTATTGATAAAGCCAAGTTCATTAAAAATAATTAATAAAAACTATTGAATCTAGTATAGAAAAAAGAAGAAAATTCTTGATGTTCTAGTGATCATACTAAATCTTAACATCATTTATAAATATATACTTATATATATATATATATATATATATAATTATACACATTATGTATATAGTTGTGTATATTTCATACATAATTATATACATTATGTATAAAAATATAAGTATATATTTATATACATAAATCTATACATGATGTAATATTAGCTGTGTCCCTTTATAAAGCTTGTAAATATAGACGCCAATATATTTATTGTTCTTCAGGAGGATTATGTATTTCACTCATTCTTGCATTATGACGTTCAATAGCTTCTTGATGACGGCGGATTTGTTCCTCATGAAAAGCAATTTCGTCGCGAATACCTTCTCTCAACTTTCTTATCTGTTCCCTTTGCTAAAATAAGGAGAAACGACAATTTATTTATTTTTTTTTTTTTTTAACGTACAAATCTGGCAAACAAATCTATCATAATACAATATTGGAATGTTCTTAAGAACATATCAGATGGAACTTCCATTGTTTAACAGACCTGATTATAAAAGAATTGTTCTTCATGAGCAATTTCCATTTGTCCAAAAGCCCCTCCAGCTGCTCGGATAGAACCAGCACCGCCAGTGCCTCTGTTTGCACCAGAACCAGGGTCGCCAGTCATTCTCGCTTGACTGCAATCAAATATTTTGTATAATCTTTTATTTTGAATCTTGAAAATGTATCCACAATAATATCGTAAGGATACGAATCAACAACCATTCTTATTTAATAACTTAATCACATAGAACTTAGTTGTTTATTAGGTACAACTATGACTTAATAGTAAGAATTAATTGTCATCAAAAAGAAAATAGAAATACCTGAAGAGAAGTAGTAAATATTTTTTACTACAATGTTAAAAATAAATTAAAAATCTATAGTTGGACCAAATTCAATCTTTAATTAGATTCAAAGTTATTTAAATAGAAAAGTAGAAGCATAGACAAACATTTGGCAATAAACATACTCATAAATATAGATTAGAATGTGACAAAGAAACATTTGAGAGTAAACATATTCTTATATATAAATTACAATGTCACAAACAAAAACATTTGATAATAAACATATTCCTAAAATTAAATCACAATGTCACAAATATAAACATTTGATAATAAACATATTTCTAAATATAGGTTACAATGTCACAAACACATTTAAGGTCAAATGGAATTTTTCTCTTCCTATATACATACACACACACACACACACACACACATCGCATATATACATTACATAATATTTCATTATTAGGTAAAATCATTTCATTTACGTCGAGGGAAGTAAGAAAATAATATGGAAATTATTTAAAAAATAATGGTTCTGAAGGTTATGAGTACATGCACGTTAACGAAAAAGAAAAAGGAAAAATTTCTTTTCGAACTATTCGAAAAAATATTTTTAACAAAATAAATAATTATTAGATATTATTTAAGAAATATTTTTTTTATATACCTGGAAGCAGAAATATTCCGCGAAAGTGTAGTAATGATTCGTTGCATATTTAACAATGTTCTTACTTTTAAATTAATACTTGACAAATATTACGTCTGACTTATCTCAACGCGTATTACTTCTCGTTTGCACTATCGAACAATTCCTCAAAACAAATCGATTTTAATGAAATGAAACCTTGCGGGAAAAATTTTCATTACTTTCTAGTGATTAGTTCAAAAAATGCCCGACGGCGGCGCTGAACGTACCGGCAAACATTTATTCATTCTATCTATATATACATCCTTACTCTGGTTAATCTATATATGTATATACACACACACATACATCCGTACACACATGTATATATACACATAAATATAATGCGTATTTTTATTTTCATATCGTTACTCTGTTATTAAGAATAAAAATAAAGGAGATAAAAAAAAAAGAAGAAAAAAGAAAGAAAAAGAAAAAAGAAAAAGAGTTAACCTTTTGTAATCGGATATATTCATCTCGACCATCATCTCCTTCAGTTCCGCCATTTTATATTCGCTCAAAGCAACTCGTTTTCGCATTTGTATCGTTTCGAGATTGCTTTCCATTCGTTGAATATGAATTTGATTTTCTAGAAGTTCGGTCTCTAATAAAAATATTTCGCTCTCCTGGGCTCTCAATACATTTAATCTTCTTAAATGTTCTTCCTCGGCGAAAATTTGTTCCGTGAATTGTTGGGAACGATAATCAGTTCTTACAAAATGATCATCTTCTCTTATATCGGTCTCCCTTCTTTTATTAAAACGTACTGAAAAAAGAAAAAGGAAAAAGAAAAAAAAAGAAAAGAAAATGCAAATATAAAATAAGAAAGAAAAATAAAAAGAAAAACACACACACACACACACATATATATATATATATATATATATATATATATATATATATATATATGTAAGGAAACAAAGGAAAGTATAAAAATAAAAGATAAGAAAATGAAAAATGAAAAACAAATATGGAGTAACAATATATGAGAAATGTTATATGTCTATGTTTTATGTGTAAGTGATTATTGTTACTATTACCATTAATATTACTATCATTATTATTATTATTATTATTATTATTATTATTACCATCATGTCGGCCTGTTTCGGCCCTCGTCGATGATCTTGAATCAGTAGAACTACTAGTTTGTCTCATAGGTGATCTTTCCCTTATATCAGGTTCTCTTATTCTAACATGTTTATCCGAGAAAAGTACTTAAAGAAAAAAAGAAAAAATTAAACAAAAAAACAAATAAAACAATAAAAGGAATGTCGATATACGAGAAATATGCATATATTGTATGTACGTGTGTACGTATACTGCATCGTCATCGAAGAGAATGATCACCAATGATACATCATTCGTACAGTTTTAAAGCAACAAATTTGAGGAATGGATGATGTCATCGCGAGAACTATTCGATATTCCATAGCGTACGTTTACGTTATTATTATTATTATTATTATTATTATCATCATTATCATCAACCCCATAACAAAGACAAAAATCTACTCGCTGTAAATGGTAATAGATTTGCATCGACATAAAGTAAGGGGTACAAGTAAAAATATTCGACATCTCGTTGCACGTGATCAGTTTGAACCAAACGAAATATTCTTGGTAGTTTTCTCTCTCTCACTATCTCTCTATTTCTATCTCTCTATTTCTATATCTCTATTTTTATCTCTCTATTTCTATCACTATGTCTATCTCTTTCTATCTCTCCATCCCTCTGTAAAACGCGGTATACGTACTTATTTATTTATTAAGTAAGTTAAGATTATCATTATTATTACCACGATGTTGAGTTGATAAGTTCCTCGACGATGATCTTATTTCGGATTCATTTATGGACGATCTTATATTTCTTTCTCTTATAGAAGGTTCCATCATTCTAGTCCACGATTCCGAATAATATGGTTGTACTTGAATGAAAAAAAAAGAAGAAAAAGAAAAAAATAGATGTATCAAATAAAAATAATAATAATGTGTACGTACTTATATATATATATATATATATATATTTTTTTTTTTAAAGGGATTATTATTATTACCATCTGGTAAGTTTGATAAGAGCCTTCGTGCTGGTTTTACTTCGATTTCATTATCGGTCCTTCTGATTCCTCTATTCCAAGTAGGAGATTCTCTTATTCTAATCCACGAATCCGGATAGTACGGTTGTACTTGAAATAAAAAGTAAAAGAAAAGAAAAAAAGAATGAAATAAAAAAAGTATCAAAATAATAATTAAAAAAAAAATTAGGATAAAATAAAATAAAATAAAAAGAGAACAAATTAGAACAAACGTGAAGGGAAGTAATCTGTATAATAGAAATGCATTAGTTAAGATATTAACTAATTTAACTTTGTTAAGGGATTATTATTATTATTATTATTATTATTATTATTATTATTATTATTATTATTATTATTATTATTATTATTATTATTATTATTATTATTATTATTATTATTATTATTATTATTATTATTATTATTATTATTATTATTATTATTATTATTATTATTATTATTACCACGAGGTGGGCTCACTAATTTCCTTGCTGATGAAGGTCCTGGTCTTACTTCTATATTACTATCGATTGTTCTCGCAGGAATATCTATTTCATATCAAAAAAGTAAATATAAAAATAAAGCAAGGAAGAAAAAGAAAAAAAAAAACGCGCGTACACACACACACACACACACACACGTGAAACAGAAAAAAACGTGAAAATCAATTAGTATAAAAGGGGGTTATATGTGTATGTATACACGTATGTATTTACTTTGTAAAAAGGATAATTATTATTACCACGAGGTAACCTTGGTAAAGCCCTTGGTGCTGGTCTAATATCACTATCGGCCGGTTTCATAAATACATCTGATTCCCTTATAATAGACTTTCTTGTTCTAGGCAGTGGTATCGGGTGATACGATTGTACTTGATAATGGAAAAAAAAAGAACAAAAAAAAAAAAAAAAAGAAAAACCGAAAAAAAAAAAAAGAAATAGAAACAAACGTGAAAGAACAATCGATATAAGAGAAACGCATGAGTTTCCGTATGTATGTACTTTATAGAGAGATTATTATTATAATTATTATTATTATTATTATTATTATTATTACCATGAGGAGGGCTTGATAAGGACCTCCTTGATTCTTTTTTTTCCCTTATAAGAGATTCTTTTATCCTAAGCCATGATTCGGGATAATACGGTTGTACTTAATAAAAACCAAAAGAAAAAAAAAAAAAAAAAAAAAAAAAAAAAAAAAGAAAAGTATAGAACCAAGGGTGACAGAACCATTTGATAAACATGGTGAGTGTACTTTGTAAGAGATTATTATTATTATTATTATTATTATTATTATTATTATTATTATTATTATTATCTGTTTTTTTTTACCACTAGTTCGAGTAGATAAACTTTTCTTTGGTACTCTTTGAACTTTTTCAGCTACAATACGGGCCGAATCCATAGGAATTGCTTCTATCGATCCATCGGGTGCTCTTATTGTAATCCATGCTTCGGAAACGCATGAATCTATTTAAAAAGAAAAATATATAAATAAATAAACACACATATTTATATATATATATATATATCATTATATATATATATGTATATATACATATATATCATTTCTGTCTCTTTATATATATATAAAGAGACAGAAATGAAAGAAAATGTATGAGCGAGAAAGGGGAAAATAAAAATAAATGAAGAAAATAAAATCGATGCACAACGAATGTTAGTGTGTGCGCATTTCATATAAGCGATTATTATTATTATTATTATTATTAGTTATTAGTTATTACCATCAGAGTAATAAATTGATTCTGTTCTTGATGCTGTGGACGTTGTTTTCTCTTCGGAACTATCGTCGCTCGTTTTTACATTAGATTCTTTATATTTAGCACATTTATCGGTGGGTTGTGCTTATATATATAAAAAAAAAAAAAAAAAAAAAGAGAAAAAAAAAGAAAAAAAAATAAAAGAAAAACAAGAAATAAGAAAAGAAAAGAAAAAGAAAAAAACAAAATAAACAAACGATCAAGTCAAAATGAAAATATATAAGTTAACAAAGAAAAAATAAAGATAAAAGAATGAGAAAAAAAAAACATAATAGAAACAAATGTGGATGAACAATTGGCATAGAAAGTGTGTGTATGCACTTTCCAATTATTATTATTAGAATTATATCATTATTATTAATATTATATTGTTAATATTATTACCATCAGTATACGAGGATGGGTCGATTCTGAATGTTCCTCTTACTTCTCTGATATGTTCGCTCGATTCTGAAGAATCTCCTGTCATTACATCGGTTTCACTTAATTCAATCCAGTTATCAGTGGGTTGAAACGGTTTTACTTAAAAAAAAAAAAAAAAAAAAAAAAAAACAAGATTAAAAAATGAAAAAGCAGAAAAAAGAAAAGATGAAAATATATAAGGTAGCAAAGAAGAATGAAGATAAAAGAATGAAAAAAAAAGAACAAAAAAAAAAGAACAAAAAAAAAAAGAAAAAAAATAGAAACAAGTTTGAACAAACGATTAGTATAAAAATTATGTATATGTAAGTAGTTTTTAAACGATTATTATTATTATTATTATTATTACCACCACTAAGCAGGGCTGGATGTATTTTCAATTCTTGTGATGTTCTTCTTTCTCTTACATTATCCTTCAATATTGATGAATCTTGTTCTTCTAAATCTTTTAATTTAATCCGTTTACTGGGGGAATGGAACACTGCTACTTCAAAAGTACAAAAAAAAAAAAAAAGAATTAAAGGGTAACAAGAATTTAAAAAATGAAATGTAGAGAAAAAAAAATGTATATATATATTACAAAGATAGAATTCTTTTTCAAAGAAATAAAATAAAAAAAAAAAAAAAAAAAAAAAAAGAAAGAAAAAAAAATCAAAAACTAAACGAAAGAAAAAATTAGAAATAAACGCGTAGAAAAAAACAATCGGTTTAAACCAGAAATCTATTAATGTATTTTTTAAGCCATTATTATTATTATTATTATTATTATTATTATTATTATTATTATTATTATTATTATTATTATTATTATGATTATTATTATTATTACCATCAGATTGGAATAATAGTTCGTTCCTCTGTATGGCACGGATTCTTCTTTCTTCTCCACTATCATCGCTCGTTGATTTATCAGTTTCTCTTAGTCTAATCCATCTTTCGCCGGGATAAAGTGAGCGTACTTCAAAATATAAAATAAAATTTAAGAAAAGAAAAAAATAGAGGAATAAAAACTGTAACAAAAAAAAAATAAAAGAAAAGGAGAAATAAAAGAAGAAGTAAAAGATAGAAGCCAATGCGAAAGAAAAAATCGATATACGTATTAGGTGAATAATTACTATCATTACTATTATTACTATTATTATTATTATTATTATTATTACCAAATTGTTGATTTGATTCGTTCCAATGTGTTCTTTGCATTTGTCTTGTTTCGTTATCATCTCTCGTTCTTATATCAGATTCTTTTATTTTATCGCTAGTTGAAAGGAATCGTGCTTGACAAGAAAAAGATAAAAAAATAAAAATATAAAAACGATTGAAAATACATATAAGGGAACAATGAAAAAACTGAAATAAAAAAGGAGGCAAGAAGAAAAAAAAAAAGAATAGAAAACACAGACGTAGAAGGACAATCTACAAAAAACGTGTACATATGTACTTCTTAAGTGATTATTATTATTACTATTATTATTATTATTATTATTATTATTATTATTATTATTATTATTATTATTACCATCAGATCGATAAACTGGTTCGTTCTCTAATAATATTGGCGATGTTTGTTTTTCGCCACTATCATCCATCGGTGCTACATTGGATTCTTTTAAATGTATCCATTTCTCGTTTGAATAAAACCATTGTCCTTGAAAGAAAAAGAAATTAAATAAATAAATAAATAAATAAATAGAAAATTAAAATGTAAAGAAAAAAAACAAAAAAAAAAGAAAAAAGAAAAGAACGAAAATGTATAAAAGAACAAAGGCAAAATAAAAGTGAAAGAATATAAAAAGTAAAAAATGAAGACAAATATGTAGGAAGAACAATCAATATACGAGAAATGTGTTTTAGTATTCTCTAAACAATTATTTTTAGTATTATTATTATTACTATTAGATTGATTAGTTGGTTCGGTTCTCAGTTGCGATTGCGTTCCTCTTTCTTCATTAGGATCATCAACCGTTGTCACATGAGATTCTTTTAATACAACCCACGTAATGTTGGAACTAGACAGTTGATCTTGCAAAAAAAAAAGGAAGATAGAAAAATAAAAATGTGAAAAGAAAACAAGAGACGATATGTGTCTAAGTACTCTCTAAACAATTATTATTATTACTATTATTATTATTGTTGTTATTATTATTATTATTATTATTATTATTATTATTATTATTATTATTATTACTACTACTATTATTATTATTATTATTATTATTATTATTATTATTATTATTATTACTATTAGATTGATCAGTTGGTTCGATCCTAGGTTGCGATTGCGCCCCTCTTTCTTCGTTAGGATTATCAACCATTGTTATCTGAGATTCTCTTAATACAACCCACGTAATGTTGGAACTAGACAGTTGATCTTGGAAAAAAAAAGGAAGATAGAAAAATAAAAATGTGAAAAGAAAAATAAAGACGATATGTAAGGAATCAAAGTAAAAGAGAAAGAAAAAGAAAAATAAAAGAAAGAAATGTAACAGAACTAATCGATAAATTAGACACGTGTTTAAGTACTTTCCAAGCAATTATTATTATTATTATTATTATTATTATAATTATTATTATTATTATTACCAGCAGTGTGATAAATTGGTTCACCCCATCGTACTGGTGCTTTTTTTTCTTTTCCTTTCATCGCTCGATTTTACTAAATCAGATTCTTTTATTTTAACCTGTTTCTCGCCGGGGTGAGACGGTTGTACTTGTAGAAAAAAAATTAGTAGAATGGAAATGATGATATGTGTAATGGAAACAAAGAGAGAGAGAGAGAGAGAGAGAGAGAGAGAGAAAGAGGAAGAGAAAGAGAGACAGAAAGAGAAAGAGAGAGAGAGAGAGAGAGAGAGAAGAATAAATGAAGAAAAAAAAAAATATAGAAACGAATTTGAAAGAATAATTGAGCGTACGAAAAATATATGTATTTTTTCAACGATTAATATTCTTATTATTATTATTATTATTATTACCAGTAGATCGACGTGGTTCGATTTTTAATTCGGCACACCTTGCTCTCTGGGGTGATCTTTCTTCGTTACTATCGTCAGACGTTCTTACATTAAATTCTTTCAGGTAACCCGATGCATCTTCATGGTGTAACGATTGTGTTTGAAAAGAAAAATCAGAAAAATGTAAATATAAGAAAAAATTATAATATCTAAGATATTATTATTATTATTATTATTAATATTAATATTATTATTATTATTATTATTACTATTATTATTATTACTATTATTATTATTATTATTATTATTATTATTATTACCATCAAATGGAGGTAGTTCGATATCTATTGGTTTGGTCCTTATTAGTTTGGCCCTCATTGGTTTGGCCCTCGATGGTTCGGCCCTCGATGGTTCGGCCCTTGATGTTTCAGTTTTCGATGGTTCGATATTCGATGGTTCGATTCTCGATGGTTCGATTCTCGATGGTTCTGTCCTCGATGGTTCGGTCCTTGATGATTCGGTTCTCGATGGTCCGGCCCCCGATGGTTCGATACTCGATGGTTCGGCCCTCGGTTGTCGGCTGCTCGATGGTGCAGTCCTCGATGGTTCGGTCCTCGATGTCTCTGGTCGATACATTTCTTTTTCGAACTCATCGGTCGCTCCTGTAAGATCTTCTCTCCTTAGATCAGATTGTATTAATCTTATCCATCTATCGTTGGGATTAAACGATGATACTTGAAAAAAAAGAAAAAATAAATAAAAAATTAAAATATAAAGAAGATAAAAAAAAGAAAGAGAAATAAAGAACAAAAAAAAAATATATATATATATATCTTATATATATATATATATATATATATATATATATATATATATATATATATATATATATATATATATATATAAGAATAATCGATATAAGAAATTATGTGTATGTACATTCTAAACGATTATTGTTGTTATTATTATTATTATTACTACTACTATTATTATTATTATTATTATTATTATTATTATTATTATTATTATTATTATTATTTATATTATCATTATGATTACCATTACGTAGATTTGACTCCCATGATTTGTTCATTAGTAATAGTCTTTCTGGTACTTGATCGATCGACAATGATCTTAGATCTGATAACAATGATCTTTTTGTTTCCATTCTCGAAATTCTACGGGCTTCGTTTTCTTCATCGGATAATAGTGTCAAATCTTCATATGTCATATAACTATTGACCGCAGGTTGGACCGATCTAGATCTATACGATGTATTGACTACAGGGGACATCGTTCTTGGAGGACTTAGGCTACGACTTCTTTCCGATATAGTGGAGGAAGACGAACTAGAAAAATTTGGATCGAACACGATATCGCTCATTCTTATTAAATTGTCCAATAATATATTAATCTCATTGGGAAATTCGAAACTGGATATGTATGCGGTATACTCGTTCGCATCATCGGACTCCCCCTGCTTCATCTTATGGGGCTTTAACAATTTCCAAATTTGCAAATTGAAATTCGATGGACGATAGCTCGTGTTACGTGGTAACTTTTTTTTGATCTGAAATATATTATATAGAGATTGTAGAGAGAAAAGAAAGTAGAAGAGGAAAAAAAAGAGAGAGAGAGAAATGAAAATAAAGAAAAGTTAATAAAAAGAAAAAAAGGAAAAAAAAAAGAAATGAAAGGAAGAGAAAAAAAGTAATTAAAAAGAAAAAGAAAGAAATATTTCCAAATTTTCCAATTGAAACGAAGGATGGATGTTTGAAAGTTTGTTTACAAAGATTGTTTCCTTTCTTTTTTTTTTTTTTTTTTTGTTCCTTTTTCAAACATTTTCGAACACACATATACACGTCTGTATATATTATTCTAACTTAACCTTCGATAGAAACGTATAAACATCGAGTTTTGCCAAACTCTTCAACTTTTCCCAACGTTCCTTAACGCAGTTTATGTCTCTCCTTTTTTTGTATTTTTTGTTTAAACGTTCTTCCACTTCTATCCATAATTGTGCCTTCGTTTCTGCACTGGATGTAGGGTGCATTATTTCGATACGATTCTTTATAAGGATGAATAAAAACATATCCTCTTCATCCGTCCAACATTCTTGGTTCGTTCGTGTAACATGTCCTGATGATGATGGCGACGGTAACGCTGGATCCATTTTGTCAAATAATAACTGGAAATAATTATAAAAGTATAATAATATAGAGACAATAGAACAAGTAAATTAATAATGATAATAATAATGATAATAATAATGATGATGGTGATGGTGATGATGATGATGATGATGATGAGAGAGAGACAAGCCCCCTTATGCAAAATAAATATAATAATAATAATAATAATAATAATAATAATAATAATAATAATAATAATAAATGTTTTCATACGTTAATGTTATAAAATATATCATAAACAATTTTCTAATTACAAGAGACACGAGACACGATAACGATTAAAACTGTACTATATATTAGGAACAACTAAACGTCGGTTATATTTGAAACGATATTAAATACGTATATATATATATATTCTCCTTCTAACTTAACAGAATCCTTTTTGTTTCCTTCCTGTTGTTTCGTGGAAATGAGAGATACGTGATGATTAAAGTGAGGATGAATATAAGAGAAATAGAGAAAGAGAGTGAGAGAGAGATAGAGAGAGAGAAAGAGTAAGAGAGAAAAAAAAATCTTTGGAAACGTAAACGTAAATATTATTTCGTTTAACCTTCGCTAACTATTATCGTGTAATCACAACAAATTGTCTAAATAATTTCTATCGTCTTATCATCATCACGATCTTCCATCTTTGTACCCTCTTCTGCCTTTCCCTAATCATTTTCTCCCTCTAATCATTCTCAACATCATTCTCTCTCATTGAACTCGAGAAATTGTACATGTTTTATCTAAAATCTTGCTCACTTGCAACATATTGCATTCTATATTCTATTTTATTATACAATAATATTCTATTCTATCCTATGTTATTATGTATTTAATTTCACGTCGAATTAGATTTAAACATTTAAAATATTTTTTAAACGACCTATCTATTCTTATCAAAGTTCTTTAATAAAAATTTATTATATCGACGAATTAATTAATATATTTTATTATTTAATATATTAATTAATATTAGTTATATATATTTATTTAATATTGATAAATATATTTTCGTTGGATCTAATCGACGATAATTCGATAATTCTTATTGAATTAAACACTATAATTAACTATAATTAAAATAATGATAATTACTTTTTTCTTTCTCCTTCCAAATTGACATACATATATGAAAATTAATATTGATAAATTTTTATTAAGATAATGAGAATACGTTTTTTTTCCAATCTAATCTGAGTCGTCTGAGGTAATTAGATCACAATAGAAATCTTTTAAAATTCCAATTTTCTATAAATATCAATTTAATTAGATCAAACGAGCAAACGAATGAACTGAAAAATCATTTAATAAAAATAAAACTAATTTATAATCCATGGATTACATATAACAAATGATTTACATATTAATTTCATGTTCTATTTATATACTTATATATTTTTCTACATTCGATTAATTTTCCACGTATCATAGAGCTACAAGTTTGTTGCATAACGTTTTACAGCCCACTAAGTTATAGATAACTCTCTCCTTCGTCTTTTTCCTTGCAATATCGCAAATTAGCTGGTGATCGTATTGGTATAATAAATACATAAGCGGTCTTGAAGTATACATTTGCCTTTTGATTATCCTTCTAACACGTTCGTCCTGTCTTTATAATTTTATAAGTCTTATCTTAAAAGTGAAATCATTGGAATAATCATCTTCATTGTGACGGACTTGTTCATCCTTCGTTTTTATTTATTTATTTATTTTAAATTTTTAGCTTCTTTTTTGTTTTCGAACAAAAAACAATCGGAAGTCAAAATTGAACAGGACATTTCATCAATTGATCTTTTATATTTTGCTGTTCGTTCAACGATTAGAACATTAAAGTAAGTCTTCTTCATTATTATTATTATCATCATCATCATCATCATAATTTCTTCATTATCATCGTCATCGTTGTCGTCATTGTCGTCGTTATCAGTTATCAGAAACGCCTATTCGTATTGAAATTATTTTCCTTATGTAAACCTCATTAGAATAGTTACGGAGATCACATAGCATTGATTAATATCATATCGAACCAGTACTTTACATAACTTCATAAGATTAATTTATTAGATTTTCTCAAGTGTACTAAATTCCTGAGAATTTTTATAAACATTTCTATTAATTACCTCGTAATTAAATCTTTTTTATAATTATTATACTACGTGCATTACGTATAAATCGCTACGAAACGTTCACATTTTATGTGAATTTTTTATTATGAATTGTCCTGTTTATATGTAGATCGAAAAACGAGTTTGATTTTGCATCAGCGTGAATAATTTTTTTTTTGCAGATGCAAACTAAAATCAAGTATTCGAGTACGTCAGAAAATCCTGAAAAAAACTTCAATTTGATGTGGAAAAATATATCTTTTGCCGTGAAAAAGAAAAATCAAAATTACTTAAGGAGTTTCCTCGGATTAGACAGATTCGAATATATTCGTATTTTGAATGGAGGTATTAACAATTTTAACAAATAATTAATAATAATAATAATAATAACAATAATAATAATATAATTTGTATCAATATATGTATATAAAATGTTTTTCTAGTAAATGGTATTGTTCAATCTGGAACATTGATGGCTATCATGGGTCCGAGGTAAGAATCAAGCAATCCTTAAGAATCTATTAAGATTGTTTTACAATAATGGAACAAAACAAATTGTATTTTATAGCGGAGCTGGAAAGACAACTCTCCTTGCGACGTTGAGCCAACGAATAGAAGGTTTTCATTATCTTTATAATTTATATTACAATATTTTATAAAAAGAAAAAGATACAACAACTTCCTTTATTATTATTACTATTATTATTATTATTATTATTATTATTATTATTATTGCCAATCTTACTATTATTATTATTATTACTATTGTCATTAGGCGAAATCGAGGGTGAAATTTTATTGAACGGGAGATCAATTAACAAGAAAGAAATGATTAAAATATCTGGTTATGTGCCTCAACAGGATCTTGTTGTTGAATCATTGACCGTTCAGGAACACATGGAATTTATGGTCAGTTTTGTTAAGAATTCTTGTTCGATCGGATTAACGCTATTATAAGAGATTCCTTATTTTTCGAATTAGGCATGTATGAGGATGGATCGAAGGTATCGTGCAGGTTTAAGAAAATTAAGAATATCTGCACTTTTGACGGAATTGACATTGATCAATTGTGTTAATTCTAAATTGTCAGCATTATCTGGCGGCGAAAAGAAGAGAGTGTCCTTGGCAGTGCAAGTAAGAAGAAGACTAATTTCAAACCTTTTGAAAATTAATTTTGAAAAATTTTTCTACACAAAGATATATATATATATATATATATATATCTTTTAAAAATCATTTTTATAAGAAATTTGTTTTGTCATAGTTATTGACAGAGCCCAGTATTCTCTTTTGCGATGAACCTACGACAGGTCTTGATAGTTATGCAACCATGACAGTAGTGAAAACTCTTCATGACGTTGCTACAAGGGGTAAAATAGTTATCTGTTCTATACATCAACCAGCTTCAGGTTTACTCGACATTTTTCATCAGCTTTTATTAATATCCGACAGTCGAGTTGCCTTTCAAGGCTCAATAACCGACGCCGCAAATTTCTTTGATAGGTATATCCTAAAAATAATATTATTTATATTATTATTTTTCTTTTTCTATATCATTTTCTTTTTCTATATCATTTTATTAGCCTAAATCTACACTGTCCACCAACTTACAATAATGCTGAGTTTTACGTGTCCCAATTATCTGTCAAACATGAGAACGAGGATGAGAATTCTAAGAAGGTAAAAACGATTGGTATTTATAAGAAATTAAGAAAAAGATTATGGATGAACACAGTTTCTATTCTAAACAGGTGAAATGGATCTGTGATCAATATGAAAAATCAATTTACGGAGAAAAAGTTTTATCTTTGATCAGAAATAATCACGAATATGTTAAAGATATTAATAATTTATCAATAATATTTTCGGACAATGTATTATCGAAAAATGATTTTAAAAAGATCAGAACATTAACTCAAATCGAATGGTTACTTTGGCGAACTTACATCGATTACAAGAGAAATCTCTTTTCTATATTCCTACGATTTATATTTTATTTGGTAAGTTAAAAAATTAAAAAAAAAAAAAAAAATAAATAAATAAATAAAGATCAATTTTATTATTATTATTAATTTTTATCATTTTCTTTTTTAATTTTACGATTTATAAATTGTTTCAATTTATCATTTTTACTGATTATTAAAATTTAAAGGATATCAATATGAAAGTTTATAGGTATTTTTATATCTTTACCATACATAAACGTAAACAAGGAAGTTGATCAAAGTAGTATACAAAATATGCAAGGTCTCTATTACCTAATCGTAGTGGAAACAATATTCATGTTTAATTACGCCAATTTTTATACATTCCCAAGTGAAATGCCATTACTTTTGCGTGAAATCGCAGCGAGCTTGTACGATCCAACATCATATTACATCAGTAAAGTTCTAATTATGGTAATTCATTAAAAATAATAATAATAATTAATTCATTGTAAAAAGAATATATATATATATATATATATATATATATATATATATCAAATTAACAAAGTCATCATTGAGATTTATAAATTATTCAGATTCCAGGTACCATATTTCAACCATTTTTATATGCCGGAATGATTTATCTTATCACCGGACTGAAAGATGGATTATTTGATTTTTTTTATTTCATTATACCAATTATTTTCTGTGCCTTTGCTGCTTCCGCTTTTGGTATATATTTATTATAATTATATTATCTAGATTTATTTTATGTAAAGCGAAATAATAGGACTCAATTGTTTTTCTCTATAATCTCAACAGGACTCTTGATGTCAGCATCCTTTAATTCAATAGAGACAGCTTCTTTGGTATCCGTACCAATCGATTTCCTAAATCTCTTGTATTCTGGCATCTTCTTACATCTTGGGTCAGTACAATTATTACTATTATTATTATTATTATTATTATTATTATTATTGATATTATTGTTGCTTTCACAATTTACGAAATTTTTGTTATATTTTTCCAATTTTTTTTAGAAATTTATCACCACTAATATCATGGTTAAAATATTTATCAATATTTTATTATGGTTTGGAAGCTGTTTCTTTGGTGCAATGGAAAAAAATTGATCACATAGGTATATATTAAATGAAGTTTTTTTTTCTAATATATATACACATATATATAATATTGTTTATTAATTATCTTTTTTTTTATTTTTCTTTAAGATTGTTCATCAGATCCAGAAATATCTTGCATCTCTACTGGGTTAAAAGTTCTTGATAAATATGGTTACATAATCGATCATTATTACATAGATTTATTAGGTCTTTTAATAATATGTCTTGTCTGTCATTTTGTCAGTTTTTTGATACTTCGTTGTAAAAGTCAAAAGGCACCGGTTTATTAGAAATTATATATATACGAATATATATATATATATATCATCGTTGTGAATTATTTATAATATAACATAAAATAATAATAACAATTATACAGAGGGAAGAATAAAATTAATGCATAACTTGATCTTTACAATTGCCTACCTAATCAACAAATTAATTCTAATCGTAAAATTTATACCAATTACATCATATTTGACTAATACTAGTTATCTTACTTCTTCTAATATGTCTAGTTTTTTTTCTAAGATAAAAGACTTACTCTTCTGGTTCTTTTAACTCCAAAGTATCCAACGATAGACATGACGATTGTTAAGATTATCATTCCACATAAATCCAAGATAAAGTTGGACCCATTATAACCATACTCATATAAAACTTCCGTTCCATTTTCTAAACATGGTAATCCTTCGCCTAGTTCACAATCTAAAATATCACGTTTACCTTCCTCTAATCTTCGTTATCATCATTACACAAAGGAAAAAGAAAAAAAAAAAAAGTAATACATAAAAAATTTCTTACCAATTTTATCAACGTGAGACCAATAAATTATTGAGAGACATTCGTTGATGTAATAAAATATTGACAAATATTTTATATATCTCAAATAAGTTGGTAAACTTCTGAATAAAAAAATAAAAAGAAAAAAAAAAAAGTAATAATTCGTTACAATTTATATCGTCTTTCAAAGAGTATTTAATTTTTCTCACACATTATTATTAATTATCAATTAATCAATCCATGAACTCACCTCAGATTATAAAATATACCGGCGGTTAAAAGAAAAATCATATCGATTGGTACCATAATTATTGTCGTTAAATTAATATTCATTGTCCAACTTGACATCATCATACCATAAGCAGTACCACAAATAGCACCTAATGTCGTTGAAAGACAATAATATAAAATATCGTTCCAATAAATGTTATTATGCAATGTCAAAACTATTGACAATGTAAACATAAAGGATTTCATTATAGATTTTGGTATCTGAAAATATAATTTCAATATGTATATATAAATATGAATTTTTATAAAGACAAATAAATTATATAAAATTATGATATAATATTTTTATAATGTTACCAATCCAATAAAAGTAGCAATGTAATAAACACCTGGACCATAGATTGAAGTTTCACGAAGATAATTAATTATATCTGATGGTAATTCGTATATTACTGAATAAGCAACTGTAAATATTATTTCAGACGTCATCATGTATAATGCTCCTCTAACATTTTGCATTCCTTTCTGCGTATTAGTATTATTACCATAAAAAAATAGACTTACAGCGATCATAGATATCTAAAAAAAAAAAAAAAAAAAATAATAATAATAATAATAATTTTAATAATAATAATAATAGTAATTATTATTATTATTATTAAAAAATTAACAAAGATAAATTTTTATGGAAAATCTAATTTTTTGTTTTCGATTTTTTTTTTTGTTACCAAGAAAGATATCCACGATAAATTATCAGAAAAAAATGTCCTCTTCTTTTTTTTATAAATTCTCCAAAGTAACCAAAAAAGTTGTTTCAATTGTCCTGGTTTGCTATAAAATAAAAAAAAAAAAAAAAGGAAAAAAGAAAAAAGAAAATCAAAAAAGAAATCAAATCTTTCGAGGAAGAAATTTTTAAAATAAAAAAAATCGACGCGTTCTTATTACTTGCATAAATTCGTTTGTATATTTTCTTTAGAATCTTTCTCAATGGCAGGTAATTTGTAATAAGACGATTGTAAAAATGCTTCGGATATTTTTAAAGATTGTTCTTCGGTCGATTTCATTGGATCATGTTGAGACAAAATACTTATGTGATATTCCGATTGATCTATACCAGCTGGACATCTGAATCCTAGACTATTAAAATAAAAAATGCCAATAAACATTATTATTGTTAATTAAAAAAAGAAAATTAATACCTTTCGAAAAACGGCTTGACATCTTCAATACTACCAGAAAAAACATTTCTACCATCAGCCAATAAAACAATATGTGTAAACAAATTATACATTGCCATTCCTGGCTGATGAATAGTGCAAATGACCAAAGTATCCTTAATTGATATTAATTTTAACATTTCTATAATGTTCATTGCTGTGAGACTATCAAGATCTATATATATATATATATTATTATATATGTGTGTGTGTATGTGTGCGTGTGTTAAAAAGATTCACTTATTATTAATTATACACGTTCTAAATTATATCAAAATATTTTAAATAATATATTTAAAATATTAATTACCTGTTGTAGGCTCATCTAAAAAAATAATTTTAGGTCTAGCAACTAATTCCGAGATTAGAAATAATCGTTTCCTCTCGCCAGCTGACAACTTTGTTATTAAATTATTTTTACATTCATGTAATCCAAATTCATTTAAAAGTTTGTCAGTTCTATCACTTCTTTCACGATAACTCTTGTTTTTATCCATTTTTAGTGCACACTGTAAATATTATTAAAAAGTAGAAAAAAAAAATCTAAGCTTTTCTATTATTTAACTTCTTCGACATTTAACAAAAGTTTAAACAAATGTATATATATGCATATATATATATATATATATATATATGTATATATACCATAAACAAAAGATGTTCTCTAGATGTAAGATCAACAGACATTGCATTACATTGATCCATGTAACTCGAAATTTGTGACATAATAATATCGGAAACATCTAATCCATTAATTCTGATACTACCACAAGTCGGTTGAATTTTTTTTGCAATCGTACTTAACAAAGTAGTCTTTCCGGCGCCACTATAATAAAACAATTGATTAACGATCTAAATAACATTGATTTTCTAAATCTAATCTTACATACCTTGGTCCCATTATAGCAATCATGTTATTACTTTCTGCATAACCGGACACTGCAATTAATTGATTATTAAACGAACTTAATGAACAAATAATTTGTCAATTAACATTTTTAATTGTAAAATTAACGGAAAAAAAATTTCTAATTCACAATTACCTTTCTTTAATAATTCTAATTTTCTAATACGCGATCCACTTCTAATATCAGACCAAACAGATTGTAGGAAAGTTTGTTTGTGATCATTTACGCTAACCGTCACATTTTCCCATGACAATGTAATCTTTTTTCGATTATTTTCTTTATCAACAACCAAGTCCATGACGGAAAATAATTTACCATTCAAGAGAGTTACTGATTTAAACTGACAATTAGAATTTTCTAAACGACAAAAGAATCTGAACACATTTTAAATCATTCTTATCATTGTTATCAGTTTCTAAACAAAATTCTTTGTCTATTTTGCTTTTACTTTCATTTTTTTTTTTTTTACTTTTCGTGATCGTTGACACTATAAATGTTATCTTTACGACCAAGTAGATTAAAATTTATTAATTATTATACTTAATAATGAAAAGTACTTTAAAACGTAGGAAACGAAGCACACTTTTCAATTATTTATATTTTAATATTATTTCATCGAAAGTCCAAACTTAAATTTTCTGTATATATATATATATATATATGTGTGTGTGTGTGTGTGTGTGTATGTTGTTTTACTATATATATAATTTTCTTCAAAAAGAAAGGAAAACGAATTTGATATATAATTAAATTAAATATTAATCTATCTATATCTGAAATATGTTAATATATATATATAATAATTTTATGCGTATATATATATATATATATATAATATGACAGAGGAAGATCGCATATTTATGTTTTCACAAGCACACTACGCGCGCGCACACACAACACACATGTTTATATTTACTTTTAATATTTATAGTATATACATATATATTATAAATATACATATATATATATATATATATATATATATTATAAATATGTATATATATGATTGTATATGAGATTAAAAACATATATATTGTAGATCGATAATTATTATATAATAATAGCAATGTTAACTTAACGCATGCAATATGTTTTATTATTGACGTCTAAGGACTAATATTGTTCTCATGATTTATTTATGTAAATACGTATGTATATTATATATGTATTAATTTTTTTTTTATTTTTTTTTCTGTTTTTTTTTCTTTTTTTTTCTTAATTTTTTTTTTTTTGAATAGGCTTGCTTGCTTGCTCGTTAGGTATAAAAGTGCAAATGATTATGAGCAAAGATTAGTCGTTCGATTCGGTAAAAAGTTTTCGTAACATGTAAAATACGCATTATTTACAATACTATATAATAATAATAATAATAATAATAATAATAATAATAATAATAATAATAATAATAATAATAATAATAATAATGATAATAACAACAATAGCATAATAATATTAATGTATATATGTATATATTAGAAAGATAAAAGAGAAATCTACTTTATCTACAAAAAAAAATCCCATGAAGCAATACAGCTCCGAAAGTATGCCAAAGGATTTTCTTTTAAATATATTATATACTTCTGAAATAATTGATTATATGATTGATTATTTGTATAGTTAATTAATAAATTAATTAATTGTTGATCTTAGACACACAAACACACATACACAAATACATACACACACACACACATACACACACAGCCCAGGACGAAGCGCATTTCTTCGTTTGTACGTTACAACAGTTAAATGATACAACTGTTATAAGCGATTGAAAGGCACTGAGAATTAGAATTAGAATTTTAAAGGCCAAATGCTAGAAGCCAATGTTATTAAAATGGAATTAGATTAGAATAATAGGCGAATACATACATACATACATACATACATACATACATACATATATATATATATATATATATATATATATATATATGTATTTGTTTTTCTGCAATCTGTTTTTTTTTTCTTTTTCTTTTTTGTGCATCATTAAATGACACTTCGCCGCTGGCACTTGGCTTAATATAACAATTAAAAAAGAATATATATAATTTTTTGTTTCGTCTGATCATAGGAATGATCATATTGTTTAATGTCTAAATCTTTACAATTATCGACATATTGCGTTTCTTAAAGATATCTCTTTTTTTTCCTTATTTTCTGAGAGAGAGAGAGAGAGAGAGAGGGAGAAAGAGAGAGAAAGAATCATCTTGAGAATAATAATCTTAACGCTTTAGCGATTATTATTAAGCTGTCTCTGATAGCTACCCCAAATTTAAGTCGCTTATTCTAATCACTATTTTTTTTTAGCCTGATTAGATCTTATCGTTATTATAAATAGAAATATTATGTGTGTATTACGTCAGAGTCTCTCTTCTCTTTACAGATTGATTGATTGATTGATTTTAAAGAATAAAAGAAAAATGTGTTGCTGCGCTCATTCAGTCTATCGATTTAATACAAATCTATAGAGAGAGAGAGAGAGAGAGAGAGAGAGAAAGAGAGAGAGAGATGATGAGGATATTTTAACTATTTAAATATCTTGAAATAATTAAAGTAAAATATAATGCGAATAGTTTCTTTTTCCTTTTTTTTTTGTTTGTTTGTTTTCTGTTTTTTTTTTTTTTCATATTATTCTACATATATATATATATATATATATATATATATATATATATATATATATATATATAAACTCTTCATGCGCATTATTATATTACGAATATTTAAAATGAAAAAAAAACTGGAATTAACAACAAACAACACTCCTATACCATTCCCTCCCCTCGTCCGTCCATCCGATCCACCCTAGGACACACAATCCAAAAAAATCTAGCCTTTCAATTTGTCTACATTGTCTTTCAATAAAACCATATTAAAAGAATTGATATTATATATATATACATATGAAATTTAAAAATATTTGTTGGAATGTTTTTTCTCGTTAGTTAGATAGATAGATAGATAGAGATAGAGATAGAGATAGAGATAGAGATAGAGAGAGAGAGAGAAAGAGAAAGAAAGAAAAGAAGCAATAATTAAAACTCATAATAACTTCTTAATAAAACGATACTGAACAATGAGGTTCTATCTTTTTTGTTTTTATCCGTTTGATTAGTTTGTTGATTTGGTTTATTTCTTTTTTTTCTTCTAAGATGGAGTGCGCAGAGTCGAAGTAGACAATGATCAACGACGACAACGACGACAACTACGACGACGAAGACGAAGACGAAGACGAAGACGAAGACGAAGACGAAGACGTTTCCAAATCGTCAGCAGGAACAAGATTTCTTTGAACTGACGGGTGATTGATTCAACGCAAATCTCTCACCGTCGTTTTGATCCTGCGAATCATTGCCTCTCATAATCTGATCGTTTTGAAGTATCTGAAACAAAATCGATACGTATATAATTATTTGAAAAAATAAAAAAAAAAAAAAAAAAAAAAAATGAGAGGAAAAAAAAGAAAAGAAAAAACTTCAACCACTTCTAACACTTAACATTTTCTCTTTCGAGTCATCATTAATGATTTATAAAAACGTTCGACAATCTTCAATTAAAAACGTTTGAAATAAAATACTCGAAGAAAATTATATACTTGTGAAATGTGTTAAATGTTTACTTAATCACTTAACCACGTTTAAGTATAAGGGTGTAACTTATTTGTTAAATGTATACATTATTATTTAAACGTCCATTCATTAAGCTAACTAACAATATGTATTATACAATGACATTATAATCAATGCGAATCTAATAATTTGTTAGAATAATAGATTAGGGAGATACATATGGAATATGTATATCATATACAAATCTCTTTGGTCGTTCCTCATATATGAAAGAACTTTACGCAACGCTTATGTAACTTAAAGCTAGAAGCACATATAATATATATATATATACACCTGTCCTATACGCATGATGATGATGATCACGTAACTAAAATACTCGTTAATGCATAAAATTGTTTTTCTCTTCATTTTTTTTTTCTTTTCTTCATGTTTTTTTCTTTCTTTGTAATATTCCGTTTAATATTTACCTTATTTACAAGAAATCTTGCCGCCTCTTCAATATTAATATTTTCCTTGGCCGATGTCTCAAACCAACCAACGAAATTCTTCTCTTTACAATACTCGTCCATTTTATTTGGGGAATTAACCAAACCTTCCTTCTGCTGGTCACATTTATTTGCCAAAAGTACACAGGGTATCGGCGAGCCATCCGGAAGTTGTACCTTGGAGTCAAGATCTTGTTTCCATTTGACGACAGCATCCAAAGTTGCGCTTCTCGTAACATCGAACACTATGAAAGCACCTACTGCTTCCTTGTAATATACCCTTGTCATATTTCCAAATCTTTCTTGACCTAAATGTATGAATAATCAAATGATATATATATATATATATATATATATATCATTTTGAAATAAATAAATAAACTTCAAGGTCTGTTTTTTTTTTCTTTTTTTATTCGTTTTATCCTTTCGAATTTACCTGCTATGTCCCATAATTGAAGTCTGATTATAGTATGGGGATCCCAATTGAGAACTTTCAATGCAAAATCAACGCCTATCGTTGCACGATAATGTTGAGAAAAGAATTGGTGTACGTATCGTTTTATGATCGACGTCTTCCCGGCTCCCAATTCACCGATTACCAATATCTTATACAAATGCTCCCTCTTCTCTCCAACTCCAATATTTGGAGCATTGTTCTGTGACGACTGGAAAAATTCAATATAAAACAACAATATTAATTTATTAATTGAACTGATCAATTATACTACGAACGTTTCTATCTACGTCGTGTCTTCTCTCTTTGTATCTTTTATCGTAGTTGGAAAAAAAAAAGAAAGAAAAAGAAAAAGAAAACGAAAAAAAAAAAAAAGAAATAAAGAAAAAAAGAGAGCGAGATAGACGAAAAGAGAGACGAAAAAAAAAAAAAAGGAAGAAAGAAAAAAAAAGTAAGAAAATTATAGCTTGATCATTTCTCTTTGGTATGATAGGGTAAAGATCATTGGACGACTCTCGTTATTGAAATTATCGTTTGGTACCTACTCGACAAATTCATTTTATCAATATGACCTCCCTCCCTCCCGCCCTCTCCTCCTTATCCCCGATACGTCAAATGTATTAATAATTTTCCCTCATCAGATACGATAAATAAATTAATGGGATTATTATCTTCTTCCTTTTGCTTGTTTTCTTTTTTTTTTTCCTTTTTTTCTTTTCTTCTTAAATATTCAAACGACGCTAAAATTAAAATACCAAGAATCAAAAATGATTATGTATGCGAGGCGGGAGAGGGGGATTTTTTTTTTTTCTTTTTTTTTTTTAATGTTCATTATCAAAGATACATAGATCTTTTCGATAAATGAACCTTGAACCATTTCCAATGTCTCGATTGGAGTTTCCACTTGAAAAGATTAAACACTCCTGGTCTGTGCCAGATCTTCAATTCCATATCCATATTTCTCACACGTCAAGGGAAATATCACGAATAAATTTTTTTCCCTTTTATTATTATTGTTATTATTATTCGTTATTAATATTATTAATATCAATATTATTAATTATTAAAAATTATTATTATTATTATTATTATTATTATTATTATTATTATTATTATTATTATTTCTAACAAATTTTCTCAAGTGAAACTTTCTGTTGCTGGTACACTGTTGCTGGCACGAAAGTCGCAATCTAAATGACTTCTACCATCGTCTGAGTTTCGCGTCAATGTATTATACTTCATGTACAAATAAATATATACATATATATATATACATATATATATATATATATATATATATATGTATGTATATAAACCTGTATATATATGTATATCAAGAAGACGTTGATAAACAAGAGATTCTAGAAGAATAACAATAATTCTTTCGACCTGATAACATTCTCATACAATAAGTACGATCGTTTAATTTATATACATTTAATAATAGATATTTCCATAGTTGCTTATATTGAAAGAACAATTTGACTACACCAAATAAAACTTTTACGTGATTGAATTAAGCTTAAAAAAGAAAAAAAAAAAGAAAAGAAAAAGAAGAAGAAAAAAGTCGTCTTTACGATCAGCCCGACTCACATTATACTAATAATTTTGTGAAAAAGTGATCTATTTTTTAAGGACTAAAATCGATATCAAAAAAAAAAAAAGAAAAGAAAAGAAAAAGAAAAAAAGAAAAAAAGAAAGAAAAAAAAGAAAAAGAAAAAGAAAAAAAAGAAAGAAAAACAACCAAACAAACAAGAAAGAAAAAAGAAGAAGGAAATTAGGTCAATTTCATTATCATCGGGCCTCGCCTAAAATTGAATATATTATTATATAAAAAAAAAAAAATGACTACAAACAATAATACAAGCAAACGAGACGACAAGAGTCATTATTAAAGAGAAAGAGAGAAAGAGAGAGAGAGAGAGAGAGAGAGAGAGAGAGAGAGAGAGAGAAGATAAAGTACGCAAAGCCGCGTAACTTGAGAACCTGCTAGAAGAAAGGAGGTTAGAGGGATGGGAGGGAGGGAGGGATCAAGGAAAATGGATCGAGGGTATCCGCAAACTGGAGACCACAAGGTACAACCGTCTATATCGATCTTCTCGATATCATAAAATTACATGATCGTGAGACATCAACTAAAACGGCTACATGGGTGTTAACTAGGATAATAATTATTTGAAAGAAATGTATTAAATCATTTCTATCAATCCTAATCGATAATATATAAAAAATAATAGACAATAACGTCAGTATTTATACGATTGATCAATTAACACAACAAGAATCGTACGTGAAACTGTGTAATTAAAACAAAAAAAAAAAAAAAAAAAAAAAAGGAACAGAAAAGAAAAAAATCAACTTGACAAGAAAGGAGAACCAGTGTTTTATGTAACTACTCCCACCCCCTCCTACTTCCACCCCTTCTTCTTCCCCCACCTTATCATCACCCCCTTAACTATCGACTATTTACTTTTCGAGGTTACAAATCGTTACGAAATTAAATGGGAAGGGGGGAAAAAAAAATAAGAAAAAAGAAGGAGGAAAAGGAAAAAATTATTACATCTTATAATGAGCACTGTGCATATGTGTTTGTATATATATATATATATATATATATATGTAGATATGTATGTGTATGTAGATGTGTCGTCTCCATGAATATTGACTCGTATCACTTGTTTTACTTGAGAGCAGCAGACGAAGAAGAATGATTTATATCTGATAATTGATTATTACGTATGTACATACATATCTTTCCCCGCTCGATCCCCTCCCATCCCTATAGTGGGGATAAGAGAGAGACAGAGACAGAAAGAAAGAGAGAGAGAGAGAGAGAGAGAGAGAGAGAGAAAGAGATAGAGAGAAAAAAAAAGGATAAGGTGTCTAAAGCTAGAGCGATTCGTTTTTATCGATATTTTTCTCACCGCACTTTCCTGGCTGCTAGATCTCGCTTTTTCAATGTTATCATTGGCAGCTGCCAACATGGGTGCCATGGCTGATTGTAACTTGGCGTATTCTTCGTCCTGCCTATCAAATCTCTCAATATAATCCTCCTCGATCCCGGCTAAATAACCCAATCCAGTATCCTCGTCGAAAGTACCTTCGAACGTTGAAAAAGTATCGAACTTTCTTACGCTAATGTGTCTTGCCTTTTTCTTCAATGTATCTTTACCATCCTTATCGTCGAAATCAAAATCATGAGATTTCTCTATAACATTATTACGATCCTCGTCTAATGTTACGGCTATTACCGTTTCACCAGAATCACTGATGTCTCTTGTACTCTCGAATAATCTACGTTGAAATATCGCACGTTTCTCTTCCAATAACGACAATTTTCTACGCAATTCTACTGGCGAAGTTTTCCTCGTATTAATAATACTACCGCCATCAGACTCGGCTTTTATCGATAATCTCTTTGGCCTCAGCACCTCCGACGACGTTGATTCCTTTCGTTGATCCGGCCATCTTGATATTGCATACGGCAAAGTAGACGTACAATGGATTTCGGATTTCCTTTCTTGTTCTGTACTCTGTCGATCCGGTGATTCTGTATATTTCGAGAATAGAAGAGAGAGAGAGGAAGGGAGAAGAGAGAGAGAGAAAGAGAGAGAGAGAGAGAGAGAACAAGAAACGGGAAAAAAAAGAAAAGAAAAACTAAATGCCCTATTGAGTGTATCAGCTGATAAATAAAATTTTCTCTTCTTCTGAGATCTAATTTAAAAAAAAAATAAAAAAATAAAAAAAAAATTAACCACTTCTATATTTATTTGATCAGTATTTTATTAATTAACGGTATGTATTTTATATATATATATATATATATATATATATATATATTATATATGTTATATATTAATCAATATATATAACCGAATGCCAGAGTTGCAACCCGCAGGATTATCGATACATTTTCTTATAAATACTGATCATATATTTAAAATATTGATCAAAGCTTTGAAAATACTTAGCCAATAATTAGAGGCGAAAGGGTTAAACAATAAATCCTAATCGATCTACTTCCTCAAAAAATGTCACCATATTACGCTCACCGTGTTGCTGAGAACTCTTAGGAACACTTCTGATGGTCAACGACGGAGACCTGCGTTGTACTACAGTGACAGTGCTCACCGGTTTCGCGATCAGCATCTCCGGTTTCTTCGTTTCTCCCTTCTTCTCTCCTCCTTCCCTCTCCCCTACGAGCTGTTCGGAGTCGGCTTTAGAACGATGCCGTATACCCCTGAAGACACTTTTTTCAACGTCTAATCCCTTCCTAGTAAATTTCTTAGGGCTGTCCGAGTGACTGGGCGAGTCTTGAGAGGATTGGCTTTGAGATTGGCTGCTATCACCGCCATCCGGTGTCCTTCTTCTCGCTTCGTCTTGTTGTTGAGATTGTTGTTGCGATGATTGATCCGTTGATAATCGAAATTTATTTAGACTTAATCTCCGTACCAAGGAATGTGACTTTTTCTTCTTTAATATCACACCAGGACTCTCCACGGTTGTAACATTAATCGACGCAGTAGTTCTTTGATCATCCTCCGTTTCTTCCTGTTGTTGTCGACTACGTTGTACCTTCTTGCGACTTGAGGAGTCTGAGAACGAAAGAGACGATTGCCGATCAAAGCATTTTTTCCCTCTCCCTACTCTATCCTCCCCTAACCACCAACAATACCACCACCATCACCACCACCACTACCAATACCGTGTCTCGTCATCCTCAATTTTTTTTTCTAAAATCTAATATAATTTTCGTGAAATGAAATTTAACGTCAGAAAAAAAAAATCGCCCTAACATTCGATCGTTAATTATTCATCTAACAGCCAAATTGTTGTTGTTGTTGTTGTTGTTATTGTTATTGTTATTATATATTAATCATAGAAAAAAAAATCAATATTTGATCATATGGAAAAATAGAATTAGATAAAAAGAAAAAAAAAACAAATATATATAAAGGTTTTTCTTAACCTTTATCATCTTTAGGATCAGGATCAAGCTCGATAGTTGTACCATCGCCGGTTCCTTCCATCCCACGAATTGTCTTCTTTTTCATCTTGAACAATCCAGCACCATCCTTCCTAAAGCTATTCTTCAATATACCAAACCTTCCTCCTCCTCCTCCTCCTCCTCCTCCTCCTCCGCCACTACCACCACTACCAGCACCACCACCACCACTACCTTTCCTCTTTTCCTCGTTTGGTAAAGTATTAGTAGTAGTTGGTTTAGTAACCGTACTGACGGTAGTCTTTGTTGTCGTACAAGGTTGACCAGCTAAAGTATCCAAACTTGAACTGCTACCGGCAACAGTAACATATTCACCGGAAGTACTTTCAGGATTTCTTTGTCTATCCTCGTCTGATGAGGAACGAGCTAGTACGGTGTCTGGTGAACTGCCACCCTCGTTTCCACTACCATTACCATGATCCATGATGGACACGTGATCTCGAGACACTTTAAAATACTTTGTTTGAACCTCCAAGGAGGAAGGGAAAAGAAAAAAGAGAATAAGAAATAATATATATATATATATAATCTTTCTCTCTTTTTTTTCCTTCTTTTTCTTTTTCTTTTTCTTTTTCTTTCCTTTCTATCTTTCTATTTCTTTCTCTCTTTATCAGTCTCGCTCTCGTTACAACTCGGACAGACTCCACAACTTGGCTTCACCGTGCTATCCGAGGAAACCTTAGAACAGCTCGCTTTCTCGGTTTCGATCGGCCACCGACGGATAATCCGACACGTCGTCTGTCTCTAACAACAACCCTTCACACCCTTCCCTCCTTTTCTTTCTTTTTATTAGTATTATTATTTTTTTTCTTTTTCTTTTCCTTCCGTTACCCCTTTCCTCCTTCTTTCTTCATACTAATTCTCAATGAGCACAATCTTCCTGATTCAACTTCAACGAAATTACGAATTTTAGGATCTATTCGATGGTCTATCACTGAACTATTACTCAAAGGTAATAATAAAAAATAAAAAAAATAGGAAAAAAAAAAAAAATAAAAATATATATGTAGAAAAAAAAAGACGAAATAAAATTCCGAACAAAAAGATCATTAAAAAAAAAAAAAATTCTTTGAAAAGTATTCTAGCTCGCGAAAACACTGTAAAGCCTACGGTGTTCTGATGTACACTAATATGTTGATATAAAAATCTCGAAGGTAACTAAAGTGGGGGAAATATCTCCCTTCACCTCTTTCCCTCTCCCTCTCTCTCTCTTTCTCTCTCTCTCTCTCTCTCTCTCTCTCTATCTCTCTCTTCTTTTTCTTCATAAAGTATTACATATCCTTTACAACCTCAGCCAGAGGGACCAGAACCAGTGTCAACACCAATACACTAACCAACATGATCTTTGTTATGTTGATACCTTTATAAATACAAGAGACACGATATATATATATATATATATATATATATATATATATATGTATATATATATATATATATATAGTTAATATGTGCATATATATATATATATGCACATATGCACACATACACGCACAAAATATATATCATCTTAATTTTACGCATATATCGGCCTTATGTCCATACATATTTTACATGACCTACACTATAAATGATCATACTGACATACTGGAATTAGAGTAAGTCTTTTTGTCAACGCATCATATATCGCATAAGTTACAATTATTCGAACAGACAGATCGAGAACAAGTTACAAATTTGTTATGTAATCAACCCAATGTCTACAGTATATCCTATTCATTCATCTATCTACCTATTTATCTATCTATCTATCTATCTATCTATTTCTGTTTCTCTCTCTCTCTCTCTCTCTCTCTCTCTCTCACTCTCTCTCTCTCTCTCTCTCTCTTTCTCTTTCTTTCAATAGGACAGACTTATGTAAATAGTAATCACATAGCTGACTATGTAATTACTCAATTGCAACAGAAGTTGGTTTAATGTCAACCATTTTAACAACACCGACCGTTTAATTTATCGATTATTTTCTTATTTATCGACATGATCAATATGATGACCATGATGGCCATCGACTGCCATCTTGGAACTTTGTATACAATTTCAAAGTATTTCTGATTCGATTAATTATTTGCATGTTTCTTTTTCTTTTTCTTTTTCAAATTTAATTAGAAAAAAATAATAAATGTTAAGTATGTTAATTATTATTTCTTTAATATTTATATTTCGTTATAATAACTAAGAGAATCTTTTATAATAATTCCATACGGTCAACCACCCACGTGAACGGAGAACAGAGAAGACATGTACCATGATCACGAGGTCAGGTTGTACTTGTTTGCTTAATACTTATATAAGATACTAGTTTTACTGACAATTTATATGTGTGTGTGTGTGTGTGTGTAAAATAAAATAAACTCGTACCATTTTAAAAAATAATAACTAAATTCGTATAAATATTATAAAATCATTATATAGTTATGTATACTGATAATTCATAAATAGGATATACGCAATAATATAAAATGTAATAAAAATTATAAATAATATAGCAATAAGCAAAATGTTTGTTTGAAAATTTTATACAATTTTTTGTTTTATACACATTTCCATGTATAAAAGAATGATCAATCGTATTTTACTCGATTGATCACTTGAACACATTAATTAACTTACTCAGCTCGTTTCTTTTTTTTCTCTTTTTTTTTATTATTATTATTTCTTTTTCTTTTTTTTTTTAATTTTCAAGCGTAAATACGAACTAACATTAATAATTACACGTTCCATTTATGTAATGAATAGTTAATTGGATGGCTGTCTTTGATAACCACATAAGCATTGCAACGTAAAAATATTTGTAATCGTATTTTGTATATATTGATGATATTAAATAAATATTATTTAAAATCATTCGATATTTTTGTAAACTTTTCGATTTTATGACTCATCAGATTGCAACAGAAAGTAGATAACATGGAACATATTAATTATTTCATCTTATTAAATAATAGTTCAACGATAAATGATTTTATTTCTTAAAAAGCAAGAAAAAAAGAAAAAAGAGAAATATTTACAAAGATGATCTACATGAAAAATATTACGATTAATAGCGATTTATTTTTTCCCCTCTCACTCTTTTTTTTTTTTTTTTTTTTTTTAATAACATTTCATAAAATTATTTGTATCTTTTTGTTAGAATTTGAGTACTGCACGTTGTCATTTAATAACAATAATAATAATAATAGTAATTATTATTATCAAAAAAAAATTGTTTAAATAGAAAAATGTTGCATACAAAAAAAGAAAAAAAAAACAAATAAAAAGAAAATATGTAACACTTTATATGCGAACCACTTAAATTACAAATTTCCTTTTTAATTACCTTTTTTATCGTCCTGAAATTATCCTGATGCAATTTATTGCCACAACCAAGTTTCATATTAAGATCGAGATAAAGATGATTATTATTCAACAATTGTGGGGGTGGTTCCATTGGGGGTGGATTCGCCTCCTTTTTATGTTTCAAACGTCTTTCTGTTCTCTCTTGTCTCGTACGTAACACTAACACAACATTTCGGTCCAACATCTCTCTCTCTCTCTCTCTTTCTATCTCTCTTTCTCTCTCTGTCTCTCTTACTATACCTTTTACTTTTTCTAAATAATACCTAATCTTACAATCGTAATCGTCGATTTCGTCCACGTAAACGATTATTTCGATACGATCTATCAATAAAATCACACCTCATCGCACTTATTACACGTGAAACTGCTTAATTTGATTCTTTCATTTGAACGAAAAAAAAAAAAAAAAAAAAAAAAAAAAAAAAAAAAAAAAAAAAAAAAAAAAAAAAAAAAAAAAAAAAAAACAAGAAAAGAAAATAAAGATCGATATGATCAATGACGAATTTCGATCGATTTAATTTTCAATAATCAATTATATGCACTTCGATAATAATAACAAACAAAATATAAAACGTATGTATATCACTTTCTCTTTTCTCTCCTAATTAATTGATTAATTAATTAATTGTTTCTTTTTCCGTGCGGGTCCGTTTCTTACCGGAAAAAAGGGGAAAAAAAAAAAGAATGAAAAGAGAAAAGAAGAAGCAAGAAAATATTAAAGAGTCACGTTGTAACGAGAAAGATCGTGTGTTCGCTGAGTACAAAGTCGCAGAATATATTAGTCCGAGTTCGCTGGACGTTATCGGTCCCATTCGTTATCATCTCTATAATGAGAGTCAAAAAAATAAAAAAAATAAAAAGTAATAATAAAAAACAAAAAAAAAAAAAAGAAAAGAAAAGAAAAAAGAACTTAATATCTCGTCGCACGCACGACGATCAATTTATAGAGAGATGGACGCAGTTTCCTAAGTATACATTGCGTGGACCACTTCCCTATCTCTATCTATCTCCCTCTATCTCTCCCTCCCACCTCTCTCTCTCTCTCTCTCTCTCTCTACTCTCTTTCTCATAGATATATATATATGTACATACGCACACACGCACACGCGCGTGCACACATAGAGATATATTTTTCTATACGTTCGATGAAAAAAAAAAAAAAAAAAAATTGAACGGCTAGGAGGAGATAAGAAGAAGGATGACTATCGTTCAATACTTATCAAGAATGCCGACAATTTTTTAATAGTACAACGACTAATCATATCTGTCGTTACGATATTCAGTGACAGTCTCAAATTAATCATTAAAAAAGTTCGGCAAAATAAAAAAAGAAAAGGAGACTGCTTAAAATAGAGAAATAATGTTACGCGTTATATCGATGATTTTAATAATAATAATAATAATAATAATAATAATACTAAATACGTTTTAATAGAAAAATTATAATAAAAATAGTTCGTAACCCATCGCGTGTAAAAATTCAATAGAAAACTTTTTAATTTACCCTCTTCTTTTCTCCAATTTATTAATAATAATAATAATAATAATAATAATAATAATAATAATAATAATAAACACATTTAGATAGGAAAAATTATGAGGAAAATAACATTTTATATGAAAAACATTGCAAGAAACTTTTTAATTTGTCTTCTTCCTTACTAATCCAATTTACTATCACACAATCAAATATAAACATGTGTGTGTGTGTGTGTGTGCGTGTGTGTGTGTGTCGATAAAATTAGATCGAATATTCATAAAAAAAAAAAGTTAAAACAAGAAAAAAAAATATACAGATTCTTGATATCAATTTATATTTGAACAATTTGAAACTGACCTTGTACGGTTCGCAAAATTGTAATATTAATATAACATTGAACGATCACATCTGATTATTCTCTCTCTCTCTCTCTCTCTCTCTCTCTCTCTCTCTCTCTCTCTCCTTTTCTTTTTTGACATGATAAAAATATCATTATTGTATAGAGAAAAGAGAGAAAATAAGCCGTAAAAAAGAACCAAAGATGTTCTCTTTTCTTTTTCTTTTTAATTTGTTTTTTTTTTTTTTTTTATTTCGAACGATATCAACCTTCGGCGCCAATAATCTGAGCGAATGATAAACCAGAAAAAAAAAAAAATTCGACTAATCTTTCATCTTTTTCTCTAAAATTCATCGTACGTATGGTACGTATGTGTATCATTCTCTCATTCCATCCATCAAATATGAAATATATGATAATAATTACGTGTGATTCTGACGGCATTATTACATCATTTAATATACGATGTATCAAATCATTATTGCGAGAATAGAGAGAGACAGAGAGAAAGAGAGAGAGAGAGAGAGAGAGAGAGAGAGAGAGAGAGAGAGAAAGAGAGAAGTTAAAATCTCCTTCCAAATATTGAGATAAAAGAAGACAAGAAAGAAAAATATGTTTATGTGAATCTATATATATACATATGTATATATATATATATATACATATGTATATATATATATATATACATATGTATATATATCGTACTATAAACCAAATTAAGATTATTATATACATACATACACTTTTCTTAATGTAAGTGCCGCATGCCTCAAGACGAAAACTCTTGAACTCTTGAACTATTGAACTTTTTCAATGCTATTAAATTATTCTTCGCTAATTACAGGAAACAATCGAAAAAAGGAGTAGAGAAAACAACAAAACAGAATAAAAAATATTCATTCGCTTTTGTAAGTTCAATTGATGACGTCTATTATAAGTATGTACGTTTATTGATCGGATTAGTATTGGATTAAAGATTAAGTCTTTTATTTTCGTCCACATTTGCATTTTTTCTAACATACCTACATACCTCCCACTATGTTAATATAATTCTCATTAATGGTAACAATGTCATAAATAAAAATAATTAATTTTTACAAACTATCTAACCTCTCCCCCCACCCCCAATATTTTTCGTTTGCAACGCCACCATCGACTTAACTAACAATTGTTGTTATCGAAAGGAAGGAAAAAAAAACAAAAAAAAAAAAAAAATAAAAAGATAAAAAAGAGGAAAACATTTTCTATAAAAAAATATCATTGCGCATACTTTTAATCTAAAAATCTAACGTCGCAAAAGAAAGAAAAAAAAAAAAAAAAAGAAAAAAAAAAAAGAAAAAAACTAAAATTAAATAAAATTCTCGAACGAACAATAAGTTCGATTAGGTTAAATATAGATCATAAACTTTATAGTAAGCAAACCCCCTTTCCGATTCATTTGAAATTGACTGTATTTACATTACGTATGTTTATATATATACATACATATATATATATATATATATATATATATATATATATGAATACCACACACACACACACACCTCACTTCTCAAATTGTTGTATCTTCGTCGTACATACTCACCAACAAGTTTATCAATCAAATCTCTGATCCGATTAGATAAAGCAGACGTCTTTTTACGTAGATTATCTATAACGTCGTGTCGTTTCTCATTTGTAAGAGAGAAAGATAAGAAGAGATGACGTTTTTTTGATTCGTTACTTCGAATTGATAAAACTTGTTTGATAATGCAGTATAGGATGATATGTATAATATTGGCATTCGTCCAAGAAAAAACAGTAGCTATTTATATATATACATATATATGTGTGTGTGTGTGTATGTGTATATATATATATATAAAATATATTTTATATATACGAATATATATATATATATATGAAGAATCGTAGATCAGTTTTTTTTTCATTTTCGTTGCCTCACAAATGATATATTTACTTGTTATTTTATTACACGACTAAACGATCATTGTACCTACGTTATCAGTAATAATTCTTCATTTGTAAAGAGAGACGTTTCAATAATCTAATCTTCAAACATGAAGTTTAACCTATGTATATAGCTGTACATATACAGAGAAAGAGAGAGAGAGAGAGAGAGAGAGAGAGAGAGAGAGAGAGAACAGAGGAACGCATATGCGTGTCATCACACGCATGCAAGCACCCATCGAATGCATATAAGAATCAAACGAGAGGCGCGAATTTCGAAATAGGTACTCGAGTGTAACGTTAAAAGATTAGATAGAGATTAACAAGACATAAATGTAAATAATCTTAGAAAATTGATCGTTGTTGTCGTAATACATCTTATTTGTTTCAAATACCATTCAAAAACACCGCGTCTGGCGAATTCGCAAATACTTTATGAGTATCGAACACACAGAAACGTGTAGTATTGACAAATTGAAGAAAAAAAACAATGAAAACAAAAAATATAAAAAATGATTAATAATTAAAAACTCACCATTTGATGATGCCGAGACTCTTTGTTATTGCGTCGATATTCTTTAAGCTGAACGGATTCGCCGTGTTGATTTTTCTTTGAATAAGAACGAGCGCGTCTCACTACCGATATAACCACGGATGGACCCATTCGGCCATCTTCATAAATGTCTGACTACTTACAATTGACAACTAGAGCGACATCTTCATATGTGTATTACTTTATAGGAACTTTGGCGCCCTCTGGCGGCCCTTTCGATAACTACTATAGGCGCGAATCTATTAAAAATTCGAACGAATTTATGAATATTTACAAAAAAGAAAACAAAGAAATATGGAGTATATAATTGATAAATAATATTAATATATATATATATATATATACTTTTATCTCTCTTTTATCACAATCGTCATCTTCTTTTACAAAAGGATTTATATATTTCTTTTATATATATATATACTTATGTATATATATATATTTTTTTTTATTATTTAACTAGCACTGAACCAATCCGAACCCATTGCTCCAAAAAATGCTGCTGCTCCTGATTTTATCGTAGATCCAGTAGATTCGGTTTTTGTATTATCCTTCGCTGTCGTTACTTTCTTGCGCTAATGTTCAAAATATTAAAACATTAAATAAATTATTTATACATATATCAAGGTGATTATGTTAATATTGCATTAATAATAAAATAGTTATAAAAACAATATGATCAAATCATGCATCACGTCTCTTCTCTTACCGTATTTATTAAAAGACGTACTTATATCAAAGGGTTGATCTGAGAATATATAGATATATATAAACTAATCATGTAAGATAATATATAGCATATATATATATATATATATATATATATATATATATATATACATAATAGGTAAAATATATAAATAATGAATTTTAATAAATAATAAATATGAAATTGTAACGTCCTTTTACCTGAGTTTTATCTTGTATCGTTGTTGTTACTAGAGATAAATTTCTCATTGGTACTGTTATGGCAAGAGGAGGGAACCATGGTGCACCTGTACATAGTGCAAGCAATGCTGGAGAATCTAATTTATTTCCTTCTCCAGCATTGTATTCGCTGCGTGCACCGAGAACCGAATGAAGTTGTTCCAAATGAGGTATTAAATTTCCAAGCAAAAGCTGTAAGACGAAAATATTGTTTTTCTTTTTTTCTTTTTTTTTTTTTTTTTGTTTCTTTTTTTTTCTTTTTTATGTAAAATATTTTACACGTAATTAAATTTGTTATATATTCAGACAATTACCAAAGATCTCAAAACGCTTTTCTTTACGTTTGTGTGAATGAATGGATTGATAACGTTATAATCGAACGGATCTATTTTAGAAAGTGCACTGTCTGTAGCTTTCGATGACATTTCGTTTAAGTGTTTGTTCTCTCTTGGTACCATAAGTAAAGTACAATATTTAATGTCGAATACTATTTGCAATGCTTGTTTTTGTTTAAGATTAACAATGTTGGATGTTTCTTGATAATAATTGAATAATTCTGATGCTACGGCTTCGATAATCTCGTAAAGTACTTTTCTGTAAATGCATATATAAATATTAATACATATATATATATGTATAAATATATATATATATATAAATCCTGTTTATTTGAATATATATTTTTAATAATTACTTTGGAATGGTATGTGGTATTATTTTATTTAAATCCTTGATCACTGCCATTAAAAATTTCTGTAGCATTATTGATGGTTGATACGGCACTAATATTTCAGTTTTCAATGTTTTACCATCCCCAGATTCTTCTTCGATCATTACCTTTTCCCAATCTGATAAAACTGATTTTATTTTTAAACTATCAAATAATTCTTTTGACATATATTTTTCTTTATGATCGATCAATTTATTTCTGTATTTATTGGCCCAAACGGACCATATAGAAATACTTTCTTCTTTAAGAGTATCGACTATCGTTTGCCATTTCGTATTTGTTATAGACAATCCAGTTGCCTTAGATAAATTAAAACATTTATTTAAATTAGGAGATAACGAGGTAAATGCCATAAGAAGCCTCGCCAATACTATCGTATTTATTTCTTGTTGATTATGATTGGTATTGTTATCGATATACGTATCCTTAACGTATCGTATAAAATCTTCTATCATAGTTGTACTAACATTTTGCAAATGATCTTGAATCTCGGCTCGATCGGAAAACGTATTAGGTATTACGGATATATTTTTAGATAATAAATTATCTTTGATATTTAAATTGCATACAGTATCATACAAATACTGTTCTAAGTCTGAAAGTAATTCGCATAAACTATTGTCAAAATCTTCACAAAGTTGTACCACGTTAGGAGAATATCCTTTAGTTTTCATTAATAAGGATCGTTTGCTATCCAATACAATATTGTGTGTTAATCTCTGTGGTATATCGCTTGGAGAATCCTTCCAAACGAACCATCGTAAATCGTGTTCAGGAAATTCACATCTTTCTCTGGTTACTTTGTTTAACATATCAGATATATTAGTTTTTAGATTTCTTGTAGCTTCCAACCATTTATCATGTATGATATCTAAAAACATATATATATATGTGTGTGTGTGTGTGTGTGAAATATTATAAATGACATATTAGATTTTTGTCCTAAACAATATTTACTTTTTGCTCTTTGACTTAAAAGTGGTTGAAAAAATTCTAACCAATAACTTATATTTGGTAAACCAAAGTCCTCCCATATGATGTTCCAATTTTCTGGTAAATTAATTCCAACAGCCTCCTCCCGTATACTGTATAAACCTTTCACAGAAATTATTAATTGAAATAATTTAACGACTTCGTTATTACAAAATTCTTTAAGCCAATTCAGCCATGCTTTAACACATTCTTGTAGATCTAATATAGAAAATTTATCATCTCCTTCTTGTAAAAATGGTTTCTCATTTGTTATAACAGATGATAAATATTTCTTTATCAAATCTTTGTTCGCATCGATCTTTGAAAGTAACGAATATACTTTTTCATCCTTTATCAGTGCGATATATTGCGAAACTAAACCTTCTTGTTTACCTCCAGCAGCTGAAATGAAAAGATCCTTATAAAAGACATTCTTTTCAATGAAATGATAACAGTATAAAAAATGAAAATATTATTAAACGAAACTATATACGTACTTATAAAACAAGCATAAATTAATGTGATAGTATGAATTAGCATTTCTATACAGAGTTTTATCTTTGTCTTAACGTTATAATCATTTTCATCCTTGATTATAGATTCAACGGCACGACATCTGGTAAATATTAATTTCTCTAATAAATCCTTATATGGGGTTTTATTTAATAGTATAAGCGATGCTAAACAGTTTGCCGCACTCTGAAATAGAAAATACCGATTCATCCTTCATTTTTAATATTTTTTTCAAAATAAATATAAAATTATTTATTTACCTCGATTGATACATTCCATGATCGCAATATCGTATCGCATTCTCTTAATATAATATTTTTAAATTGACCTATAATATCCCATTGTTTAAATACTATTGGATATTTTGAAGTTAATTCCTCGTTACCTATTTCAAATTTTAATCTATACTTAATATGTTGCGCTAAGATAAACAATTGAGTAGCATACAATAAATTTTGGCTTTCGATATTAGACCAAACAAATTCTGGAATGTCCATTAATATTTTTATTTGAATAATAACAGCAGCCATTTCTTCGGATTTCCTGTAATATGTTAACACATCAATCAAAAATTGTAATTAAATACAATCCGTAATATATTAATCTGTACCTGTCAGGTTCATTCTCGACAAAATCTGTTTTAAAACCAATGAGATATTTCTCTTGAAGCTCTTGAAATTTCTCTTCCGTTTCTGCTATTCTTGAACTGATCCTTTCTGCGGTAATTTTCATTTTTCCAATTGTATCCGCAGCTAATATCAAGTCACGATATCTTTCTCTAAAAGAAAGGGATATGTTTATTGATAAAACAAGAATAAAAAAAAAAAAATAATAATAATAATAATAATAATAATTAATAATTAACAAATAAATAATTATTAATAACTTACCCAACCAGAGTACGTAATTCGATCTTTTTACGGTCACTTTCTAATTGAATTTTCTTTTGAATTTCCTCAATTTCTTTTATCGTATGCTGCTCGAAAAGTTTATTAATGTCTAAATCTAAATAATTTATTGTCGTCATTTTCATTCCTTATTCCGCTGCAAATAATAGAAAATTTAAACTGTCAAAGGTCCATTTTCAATTTATACGCGTACACTAAAACACATACTTCTTTTTTTTGCACGTCAACAATATATCACAAACACAGTGTTGGAAAACTAACTGAAATTAAAAAATAAAACCTAGATAATGGTTAATTGTCATCAACGATTCTGATTGGTTGATCGAGAGGTACCGCTTAAATTATCGATATGTGTATTGTCCAATCAAAATTTATATATGGCTTTATACGATCACATTTGAAAACTTGCACAATAGACTTTACACTACAACGTTCCAGATTAGATCAAGCAAGTGGAAAGATTATAATTATTAATAATATATTTATAGAATTCGCAATAATTCGATGCGATAAAAGAAAAAATAGAATTATTTGATATTGTTAAAGAAAAAAAAAAAAAAAAAAAAAGAAAAAAGAAAAAAGAAAAAAAGGAAGAAAGAAAAAGAAAAAGGAAAAAAAATGACGACGATGGGCGAACCACTTACTTTAGCGCGAGGTAATGTCTATTACATTAAAGATTTGACAGAAGTCATCGAGTTTATTGATATTATGTTAATAAAGAATTATGTGTCACTTATATTATTATTGATTATTCTCCTTTGATATTATTTTTAACAAATAGATCATATATTATATTTTTCAGATGTTAAAAGATCCATTGAACTGCTTGACAAACTGCAAAAAGGTAAAGATGTATAAAATTAATTTCTTATTAATATATTTAATGTATATTATGTGTTGTATCAAAATTCAGGTGGTGAAGTTCCAACAACCAAATTAGCTGCATTACAAAAAGTATTACAAAGTGACTTTCTCAGTGCTGTAAGAGAAGTATACGAACATGTATACGAAACCGTAGATATTCAGGTAATTTATTTAATATTTAATTGATAAAATTGATGAAAGTAAAATTTTTAAGTGATATCATTTCTTTAAGGGATCACAAGATGTACGTGCATCAGCTACAGCTAAAGCCACTGTTGCAGCATTTGCGGCAAGCGAAGGTCATGCACATCCAAGAGTAGTAGAATTGCCAAAAACTGAGGAGGGCCTTGGATTTAATGTAATGGGAGGAAAGGAACAAAATTCTCCTATTTATATATCTCGAATTATTCCTGGTGGTGTTGCAGATAGGCACGGTGGATTAAAACGCGGAGATCAGCTTCTTTCCGTCAATGGTGTGGTTAGTAAAAAATTTTTTTTTTTAACAATAAACAAAGTCCAAAATCAATATACATTGTTTGTTTTATCTGAATAAATTGATATCAGTGTGTCGAAGGAGAAAATCACGAGAAGGCGGTAGAACTTCTGAAACAAGCTCAGAATTCGGTTAAGCTTGTTGTTCGTTATACTCCACGAGTTTTAGAAGAAATGGAATTACGTTTTGACAAACAAAGAGCTGCACGTAGACGTCAACACATGCAATAAATTGAAAAATTAATTAGTTTTAATAATATTTTACAAAAATCATGTAAGTGTTCAAATAATTTAACTTTTAATTTAAAGATAATTAAGAACGAAAAAAAAAAACAAACAAACAAATAAGAACAGTTTATTTACTCTATATATTTTCTTGAGTTATAATAATATAATATATGAAATGTTTATGTCGTGTATGTGTATATGATATAAATATAAAGAAAAAAAAAAAAAAAAAAAAAAAAACAGAACCTTTCTCTTATTCAATTTTTTTTTTTTTTTTTTTTTTTTTTTCCAAGAAATAAAAGTAAATTTATATATACGTTTATATTTAAAAATTGATCGATCGGTATAATGTCTTTACACGTCACGATTCGTTGTAATTTAGTACTAAATCTCTAACGCGAGATGGCGTTGTAGGGCCACAGTACGATACGCGATCGAATTTCAACGTCAGAAATGTAAAGAAAATGGCGAGAGTAACGTGTACCCCGGGTGATTTAATTCAATGGGATTCTGCTGAAAATTGTGTGGCACCTTTAACAGATTTTCAAAAAGATTGTTTGCAAAAATTGGAAGAAGAATTTTCTTCTCTGAACGATTCAACATACGAAGATAACAGCGAGAATAATGAACATTTAAATCAAAATAAATGTGATAACATAACGCAAATTGAACGATGTCAAGATGTTCTAGAATATTATACGAAATTAGAAAAGGAATTTATATCATCTGAGAACTTAAAATATATGTTATATCTAAATGATCTTAAAACACGTCGTCAAGAATGTCAAGAACTTTGTGAGCTTATCAAGGATACCTTAGAAGATTTTTCTATTCTATTTAAACAATATGCCGAAGTATCCGATAAAACATCCTCATTGCACAATGCCAGCGAAGAACTTATCTCGGATCAAAAGCGATTAAATTCTATGGTAGAAAGTATTGCGGAATATGTGAAGTATTTTAAAGAAGTAGATGTGATAATGGAAAAATTAGAAGCTTCCACTTTATCCGTAAACAGTGATATGTTTTTTAACATAGTAGACAAAGTAGATATCAATATGGATGCTTTACAAACAAATAATACTTTCAAAGAAAGTGCCACTTATTTAGTTAAGTATAGACATTGTCAATCCAAGATTATAACATTGATACAAAATTATGTTTTTAATTTATTTTCAAGAACTACAGAAAGCATTTTAAATTTTAATGAAACTGAAGGTATACAAGAAAATATGGATGCTGCTTTGGCATTATTTTATGGGAGATTTCAAACTATCGTTTCAAAAGTAAAACCAATAATAGAACAAGTGGAAACGAAATCTGTGAAAAGACAGGAATATAATAATTTATTATTAGAATGTCATCAATATTATTGGAGTCAAAGAGGTTTAGTATTAGGCCCTAGCATTCAAAAATCATTATCTGCCATAAAGGAGAGATACAACGGAGATCATTGCAGTTTAGTTAGACATTCGTGTGCATTACTTTTACATGCATCGGTTGACGAATACAGATTGTTTTATGAATTCTTTTCGAAACCATCTATCGGCCTAACAACATTTCTTGAAAGTCTTTGTACCTCTTTATACGACACCATAAGACCATTTATAATTCATATAAATCATTTAGAAACTCTGGCAGAAATCTGTTGTATTTTAAGGATAGAAATGTTGGACGAACACGTGCAAAATAATTTTGAGCCATTAGAAGGCTTTGGAAATATTTGCTTACAACTTTTACACGATGTACAAGAGAGACTTGTTTTCCGTGCTCAATTGTATTTACAATCTGACGTATTAAATTATAATCCATCGCCTGGCGATTTAGCGTATCCGGAAAAATTAAAAATGATGGAAGATATTGCCGAATCGATAAGAGAAGAAACACGTCAATCAAGAATGAAAAGAATATCAGTATCATCTAACGACAGTAATATCTTAGAGCCAGTGTCAAGAAATCATATCATAATGGATTCTATTTATCAAAAATCACACATGGGTAGTTCTCCAGCAGATTTACATGGAATGTGGTATCCTACAGTTCGCAGAACATTGGTTTGCTTATCACGACTCTATAGATGCGTAGATAGATCTGTATTTCAATCGCTTAGTCAAGAGGCCATATCTCTTTGTGTCCAAAGTATAGAGAAGGCAAGAAATGATATTGAAATTAGAGCTTCTACGTTGGATGCTGAATTATTTCAAATCAAACACTTACTAATATTACGTGAACAAATCGCCCCGTTTCAAGTAGACTTCACTATCAAGGAATATAGTTTGGATTTTTCGAGAGTAAAGATGGCGGCTTTTGGATTGTTTGAGAAAAGTTCAAAGCTTTTCACTTTGTCGAACAACGCCTTATTGGAATTTCTATTAGAAGGCGCACCTAAGATGAAAGAACAATTAATTGATTCTCGTAAGGAGGTTGATAATAACCTAAAACATGCGTGCCAGAGATTAATTCAACATGCTACATATGTATTGATAAATCCCATTATGCAGTTATTAGAAAAGGAAAAAGTATATTCTAATACTCCCGACGCAAATACAAAACAAAAGATATTTGGAACTGCTCAAGAAGTAAATGCCATTGTTGCCGATGTTTTACGAACAATTAAATTTAAGCTTCCAAATATTCAACAATCGATGCAATTATATTTAGCCAACAAAGAAACAGAATTTATTTTATTAAGACCGATAAAGAATAATATTAGTGCTGCATTTGCGCAATTATATCAATTATTAAGCAAGTATTATACTTCGGAAGAACTTTTATTAATTGCTTGCCCGTTACCGGAACAAATTTCTGTTATATTAAGTTCGTCCAGTCTTGTTCAAAATAAATCAATACAATTAGAAAATAAAAGTTCGCAAGATAAGGAGGAACTTTAATGAAATAGGAAAGAATTGAAATTATTATACAGACGATTATGTAAATATATACATGTATGTACACAAAACTCTTTGTAACGATCTAATTTAACATGTATATAAATTAATATTTTTCATTGCAAGTTCAAGGGAGGGAATAAAAGAAAGGCCCATTATTTAAAGTGCAATGTAAAATAAAATAATTGTATATCGAAAGTTTTATATGTATATAGATGTATCTAAACTAAATATAGTACAATTTTTATACTAATCACTGGATGAAACAATATAAAGTACTGCGAAACTAAATATAAATTTGTATAAATTTATATATCACGTTTACTCGTTTCTATTAATCATAAATTCTGAATTAATTAAAATTTAGCACGTGAAAATATATCGTATATGAAAAGACGTTCAAACGGCGATATAAAGATGCCATTGCCATGTTAGTTTCCTTTAATGGCCGCCAGGCGACGCTGACGTGGCAACGCACAGTTCCCTCTCTAGTTACTTTCTCGACGTTCATGACACGCATGATATGCACATGTATGTATTTAAACTTTGTCAAGAATTCAATCGTAAAAGTTGGTCATACTGATACTACGTTAGAAAATATCAGAAAAGTGAAAATGGCAGTTGAATGTGGTATACGTATTTTATTTTATATAATTTTCTCTATTTTCCTGTTAAATTCATGCGACGGTGCAGCGACAGATATTGAGTTAGATGCTAAAGCTCAATTATTACATAGACTTGATAGTTTAAATCTCCTTCTTTATACATTTTTGTTAATATTAACTGTATTAACTATATGGACATTCAAGCATCGTCGACTAAGATTCCTCCATGAAACTGGTCTAGCTGTCATTTATGGTAAGAATAATACATTTTACCATTAATCAAAACATTTAATTGTTAATTTAATATTATCATCAATGTTGATTGATATTTAACAAAAGAGAAAGAAACAATGTGACGAGTGTTAACGAACGTTAAATATACTTTCAAATTTTATTGTCAATTTACTGTCAAATGTCATAGGCATTGAGATGATTTGCGGTTTATGCGAAATATAAATATTTTAATGATACCATTATGCAATAAGAAACAACAAAACTACGTCGTAATTTTCATAAATTCCATCATTATTGTCCCTCGACATTTTTATCCGTATATATTTATTTATATTGGATAATTTTTATTAAATCTTTTCTCTCTCTCTCTCTCTCTCCCTCTATCTCTCTCTCTCTCTCTCTCTCTCTCTCTCTGTCTCTCTCTCTGTCTCTGTCTCTATTTTTAATGATATCATTGTTAACAAAATAATCGATATTACAATTTGTTATAATAATAAAAAATTATTGTCGATATAATATTAGAACTATAATTATAAATCAATCAATTAATATTTTTTGTTAGAATTGTTGATAGAGCATTGATTTTTTTCATTTATATATTCCTTTTTTGAAAGACCTTGTACTGATGCATCAAGTATTATTTTCAGTCTTATATAAAAGAGTAAACAATATTTTGTCATTGAATCATAAAAGGAATTGTAAAACAAAAACAAAAGAGTAGAATAATATACTTGATTAGGTAATAGATTGTATAAGTCATTTTGCATTTCAACATATTATATAAGGAAGAATATAATTGCTCCTGTATTTTAATATATGTTCAATGTATTCGTTGTTCAGTTAGGCGTTTAGTGCCATAAGTAATCTTTTAATTATTATATACTGTTGTACTTTGTATATATTGTATATATATATATATATATATTTTTTTAGGGTTGATCATAGGAGCAATCATTCGTTATGGATTTACAACAAATAGTGCTATACTGCATATGCCAGTTGTACCAGATAACAGTAGTAAATATAATCAATCAGTTCCTCCAGATACATTATGGTTGCGTTTTCCTGAAGACAAAGGTGGTGGTGTAATTAAAAATGAAACATTTGCTTATACTTTTCGTGGAGAAATTTATAAAGAAGACAATGAAATTGATTTGAAGGTAAACTTTTATAAACTTTGAAAACATTTTATTATAATTAATATTATTTATTTTTATAATATATCTCATATTTATTACAGGCTACTTTCGATCCGGAAATATTCTTTAATATTATACTGCCACCAATAATTTTTCATGCTGGATATAGTTTGAAAAGGGTAAATAATATTAATTAATATTTTTATTATATATAGTAATATAATTAATGAATAAATTATACTTATTATATATATATATATATATATTATTATACTGTTTCAGAAATATTTCTTTAGGAATTTAGGAGCAATTTTAATGTATGCTTTGCTTGGAACATCAATATCAGCATTTGTTATTGGGTAATTATTCATAGTATATGATCCTGTGAAATTTATTGTCTCATTGATGTACTTGAATTTTTTTTAACATTGTTTGGTCTGTCTGTTGTTTTTGATAACCTTATTATCCATAGGTCAATTGATTATGTTTATCTGCTATCTGTACTTAAGTTATCATGTTAAAATAAGAGAGAGAGAGAGGGGGGGGAGAGAGAGAGAACAATACTTTGTAAACATGATAGTAAAATTCTCATTGAGTATTCTGACCTAATTAGTATGAATCATGTTTTTCTTTTCAGAGCATTGATGTATGCCTTCGTACAATTAATACCACATCTTTCTACATCATTTACATTTTTGGATACTTTGTACTTTGGTGCTCTGATATCTCCGACAGATCCGCTGACAATAATTTCTATTTTTAACGATCTGCATGTAGATGTTAACTTATATGCTTTAGTATTTGGAGAAAGTGTACTTAACGATGCAGTTGCTATTGTTCTCAGTGGGTATGTATATGTGTATATATATATATATATATATATATATATATATATATACATATATATATTTTTTTTCTTTTTGTTAACATTAAAATTTGTTCATTTTAATGTTAATTTAAAGTATTAAATACAAAGAAATATGTTGTACCTTCTTATCTGTTCCAGTTCAATACAAAATTATGGTGAACGTTACCAATCTGGATCTGGGGGATTCGAAACAGTAGCATTCTTTCAAGCATTTGGCGATTTTGTTTGTATTTTTAGCTTATCCTTATTCATTGGTGCCACCATGGGATGTATTACTGCATTGTTAACCAAATTTACTAGAGTTAGAGATTTTCCACTTTTAGAATCGGCTCTATTTGTCTTAATGTCTTATAGCACATTTTTAATTGCTGAAGCTTCAGATCTTACAGGTAAAAAAAAAAAAAACGATACGAATTCTTTTTTATAAAAAATATAAATAATGTTATATTGCAATTTTAGGTGTGGTCGCCGTTTTATTTTGTGGCATTTGCCAAGCACATTATACGTATAATAATTTAAGCCCAGATTCTCGTCAACGGACAAAACATCTCTTTGAATTATTAAATTTCTTAGCTGAAAATTTTATATTCAGTTATATAGGCGTTTCGATGTTTACCTTTCCAAAACATCACTTTGATCCAGGCTTCATCTTTGCTGGCTTTGTATCCTTCTTTAAATCTATGAATATAAAATTGTAATATGTATATAATTATGTATGTAATAATATCCTTAACTACAATACAATAGCTTTGTGCTCTCTTAGGACGTGCTGCAAATGTTTATCCATTATCATTCATATTGAATTTAGCAAGAAAACCAAAAATTTCAATGAATTATCAACACATGCTTTTCTTCGCCGGTCTACGCGGAGCCATGAGTTTTGCTCTTGCAATTAGAAATACTGTATCAGGTGCTAGACAAGCCATGTTAACTACGACAAGTTTAATTGTGATCTTGACAGTAATTTTACAAGGTGGTGCAACGACTCAATTTTTAAGTTGGTTTAATATACCGTAAGTATGGTATAGTTATTCGATATCCGTTTTCTTTTTTTTTTTTTTTTTTTCTTCTTTATTTCTTTTTATTTTTTTATTTTTAATACTAATAACATTATCCTTATTTTTCCTTTTTTTTTTCTTTTTTTTTTTTTTTCTCTCTTATAGTGTCGGTGTAGATGAAGAAATAGAAGGTTTATCACAAAATGGAGTACGTAGTGTAAGTACATTAAAATTTATTCAATCTAATATAATTTTGTGTTCATACCTCATAATGTTGTTATGATATAATAAATCCAATATTTTAATAATGTTTAAATCAATAAATTACTTCGTGTGATATTATAAATATTCGAATGAAAATGTTGCTTGAATTGTTTTATTTCATTTTTGAAAAAAAAATAGTTAAAGAAAAAGGAAAAAAATAGCTTCATATAATTCCATGGAATTTGCAGCTAAAATACACGTGATAATTTTTTACATTGATATTAAAAAAAGAAAGAAAAAAGAATAGTATTGCTATTATTGTCTAATCATTTTTAGTATACATACAATTTGCTTATTATCATATAGTATTTCATTTGATTATAAACTCTAGCATATTTTTTTGTTCTCGCCCTATACGCTGTTGTAGATCTTAGTAAATCTGTAAAATACAGTTGTACAAATTACAATACTTGTTACAAGATATATATGTATAGTCGTGCAATGTATACATAACTTAGAGAAATATAAAAACTTGTCCTTTAGAACTCAATTATTAAGATGTAGAAGCATCTATGCATGACAGCTTTAACTTGCATCATGTTTACATTATTCTTTCATTGTATCTTATTCATCCAGGTGTACAATTCACTGGACACCATGGAGGTGTGTACTATTTCATTAAATTTATATTTCAATATTATTTCATGAGTATAAAATCATAACTTTTATATTTATCCCAGATTGTAGAATTATACATGAAATCCAAAAGTTTTTTTAGACTTTTTTTTTTTTTCTTTTTTTTTGTTTTCTCTATTGACCTTTACATGCCTAAAATCACCGTTGTAGAATACATTGTTATAGATTGTAAATTTTTTTAATTCTTTATTATTATTAAAAATCTTTTATGAGTTTATTAATTATTTATAGATCTTAATTATTAGGATAAAAAAAAATCTGTTCACTTTCATATTTTTATTTCATTTTAACAGCATGTATTAGTTTAATTTTTTTTTCTTTTCTTTTTTTTTTTTTTTTTTTTTTTATTTATTATTATTATTATTTTTTTGTTTTGTTTTTGTTTTTTACTTTTTCATTTTCTATTTTTGTATTTTTCCTTTAATTTCGGTTCAGTTACGCAGCATGCAGATAACATTATAAAATTAATATCTTATTAATATTTATGGATAATTGCACTTTTAATAATTAATTTAGAAAATACAGTTGTTTAACTTGCTAATATTGATACATTGATAGTCTGGTGGCGAAGGTGGCTTTGGCGATCTGGACATGCGTAGGGAAAGAAGTCCTCCGGTATGTTTGCACAGAGATTTAAAGGTTCTTTGCAATTTTGTGAATATTAATAGAATAATAATTATATCGCATAAAGTATATAAATCTATTAATCATTTCATGCACAAAAAAATAACAATTACCAATTAGAATCATGAATACACGCGCACATACACAAAATTAATATTGAATCTTATTGGAATAATTAATGAAGTTAATTAAATATTTCATGCTAATTTACATTTTGCATGTGACATTTATATATAACTAATAATTAAATACATACAATAGATTAAAAATCTTTCTACAATAATGCTGCTTCTTCACAATTTTCAATTATATTATTACACAATCATATTGCAATATAAACTTACGAAATAAATAATTACTTAAAACGTTTGCTATCTGCATGTGCTTTTTATTTTTATTTAAAGTTGTTACTTTTGTTATCCATTCTGTATGTCAAGGTAGTGATACAGAGAAAGTAAACAAATTTTTATTAACAAAATGTGTGTATGTATATATATATATATATATATACATATATATACATATATATATATATACACACACCAAATGAGATTTAATTAAAAAAAGTACTTTTAACGTGCAATCTGAAAAATTGTAGTAAATTGAAAAATTTTTTTTTTAAACTTGTAACTCTTTCAATATCTTTTATGTAAATATATATTTATATATATATATATACATACATACATACATACATAACTAAAGAATCAAAAGATAAATGTTATGAGCATGTTTTAATGACAAACAACATAATTTGAATGTAACAATCAACGAAGCGATATCCATAATATAAAATTAAGAAAGGACTAATTTTTATATTTAAAATAAAAATTATATAGAATTTTTAAAGATTCGATTTGAATTGTATGATCATATAGCCAAAATATTTTACAACGTAATACTTTATAACTATTCCATTACTTTTAATTACAATTTAATGTATGAAATAATAAGTATTAATTATTTTTATAACTTAGAAGAAATTTATTATATAATCATACAGGGTGGATAACAAAAATGTTATTCAAATTTCACAGTATAATTCTATGCAGGATGGATCAGTGCCAACCGGTGCAAAACCTAATGAGAAAGCATTGCTCGCTAGAATATGGGGTGATTTTGACACACGATATATGAAACCACTATTAACGCACTCCAGGCCTACCTTGTTAGAAACATTACCAGTGTGTTGTGGTCCGTTAGCAAGGATTCTTACAACGACACAACAAATGACACAGGTATAAAATATATCTTAAAGATTTACGTATATAATTATTTAAATAATATTACTCTCTTTCTTTTTTTCTTTCTCTCTTTCTCTCTCTCTCTCTCTCTCTCTCTCTCTTTCTCTCTCTATCTCTCTCTCTGTCACTCTCTGTTGCATTAGGATGATGTTTCAAGAAAAATTGATTCAGATTCTGACTTTTGTCTGGAAGATCGTGAAATGGAAAGAAGAAGGACAAACGTACAGCCGGTGAGTTTCCATCAACCTAATCTCAATTACACAGTTAACCCGTGCTATCAACCTAACAGCACTGATGTCACTAACTTTGATGAACCATACGTAATTCTTAACTTACATAGAAGATAGAAATAACACAAGAAATCTTATTTCTAATATCTCTCTCTAGCCTCTGTAAAAATATGTATTTCGCGTATATATTTTATGTATCAGTTTCAATGGGTTTGCGTTTCTGAAGCCACATTCATATGTACTTACTACTCTACTAAACCTCACTGTTATCCCATAAGACTTTTATACAAGAATATTTAATTAACATGTACAACACAAGTTCTTAATTTTATATGGAAGTATCAGAGAATCAAAAAAAAAAAAAAAAAGTAATGATAATTGCTTCGTTTTTCCTCTTTTTTTTTTTTTCGTTTTCTGTAGATAAATAATATTATATTCTACATAGATAATTTATTAATTAACGTATCCACGACTCTTTCATATAAAATGTGTTGATAAATCTATATGCATGCGGGACTAACTTTTCTATTTGGGCAAGAAATGGTGATATACATAATCAAGTTTATTAAAATATATAGAAAATGAGGCAAAAAATTATGTTCGTTTAAAATATTTTCATCGTTTATGATGATATTAAAAAAAAAATATAAGTTCTATAGTTATACTTGTATAACTATATGAATCAATATCTCAAAAATGATAAAAGTATTTTAAACGAATAAAATTTTGATCTCTACCTTGTATAAGGTACTATTTTGCACTAAAAGATATTTTTTATGAAAATATTCTGTGCATAAAAGAAAAAAAAAGAAAAAAAAAAAAAAAAGAAAAAAAAGAAAATAAAATAAAAACGTAGACATGTACTAACCGATGCTAAATTTTTTAATACTAAAATAACATTTCGATTAATGGTAATGTTTTAATAATCATACAAAAAAGAAAAACTAAGAATTACCATGAAGAAATGTGTGTATCACTATTTGGTTTATCATATTTCACTGTATATTTATCATAGCAATACTAACGAAATATAGCCATATATATATACATATACATATATATTTATACATATATACATATATATGGTTATAAAATACATATACATGATATAACAATACATTTATTGAAAAGCCATTGTAATTAAGAAACACATATAATATCTGTATGTTTTCTGATATGATATGTTTACTGATAAATGTAAAGTCCTTTTTATTGGTAGCTTGCATTATAAATTAACACATGGCTTGTATTAAAATGTTAACGGGTCAATATTTATTTGCCTATATATTGCAATATTTATTTGTTTGTTTTTATAAATATTTAAATTTATTGCTATCAAAGATAAATATTTTATCTTATACATGTATATATTTTATTTCTGCATCTAGAAAATTATGTTTAATGTCTCTCGATGGGGTGGGGGGGAAGAAAGAAAAAAATATCTTTTGTCTTGATGTAACTAGAGCATTTCGCCGAAATATGCTTTATAAATGCTTTCAATTTATTTATGCTTCTGTCCAGTGGTTTGTCAGCATTTACAAGCGACTTATTATAGTTCACATTTGATTGCGATATTAACGGTTTTTTAGAGAAAAAGAAATCATGATGATGATGATGATGATGATGATGATGATGATGATGATGATGATGAGGATGATGATGATGATGAAGACTTAAGAATCATCGGAATGGAAGGATTTATTCCGTTACGAACATTATAACAGCAAAGAAGCCAATCAAATAATAATTTTTTGATCAGTTAAATTTCAAGTGATTTGCAATGTGCAATTCAGAAAAAGTAATTTAACATTTTCTTTCAACTAGTATAAAGAATTCTCATTTTTTCTTTTCTTCCATTTTTTCATTTGATCTCTTTTTTTTTTTATTCATTTTTCTTCTTTTTTTTTCATTTTTTTTTTTCCTTTTTTTTCTTTTTTTTTCCTCATTTTTTTGTGAAGAATAATGAAAATAATATTAATAGAATGGGTAAAAAAACGATTCGATAAGATTTCTCTCTTTCTCATAGGCGAAAACATTTTCAATGATGTAAATGTTGAAATATACATGATTATCAAGTTATTTGTTATTTAACATATAACTGTTAGACTTATGTCTTTGTCAGCTTCCTGAATAATAGTACAAGCATAACATTGATATAAGTTATATAAAAAAGAAAAAGAGGAGTAAATAATTTAGTCATTAAGATTTTTGTCTGTATCAGTAAGCATATATAAGTATACCTTGTGATTTTTGAGAAAGTATTAATACGATAGGTAGTACTAAACGTTTAAATGTTCTGGTGTATATACACATATTCTTCTTCTTTTACATTCTCTGTATTCAAATATTTTTTTAAAATTTGAGTTACATAGAAGTCATATATAATTACACTGAACATTAAACATAATTTTCCATATATTTATTGTTAGTAAAATATGCCTAAAATGCAGTAAGTCTTGTGTGTACGAGAGTTTATCGATTAAATCAACATTTCTTATAAACAATTTTAATGTTGTTCAGAAGTAACATTTAAAAATATATATCTGTTTAAGTAATTAAAAAAAGTAAAGAGAAAAAAAGAATGAAAAATTGTTCCAAGAAACTCTAGTACACAGTTCCTGCTTTACTTTATATTATTTCTTTTTTTTTATCATATGTTTTAGAGATTTTGACTGAATTTAATTTTTCTTTTCTTTTTTTATTTTTTATTATTATCTTTTTTTTCTTTTGTTCTTTTTTTCTTTTTCCTTGTTCTAATCTAATTTATTAATAATCTAGTTTATTAATATTCTCGCATGCCGCCTGATAAAAATAATATCTTTTTCATCTCAGGCTTGAATATCATGCAAGGAATGTCATATAAATAGTATTAATTTATACACATTTGCATTTTTTGCTATTTGATTCTGTGTCAGTATCAATCATTCAAACAGATTTCTGTTGCATAGAGAATCCTTGAAAGAAAGATGCTTTTACAAAATTTATGTAATGATATGTTGTATGAGAGCAATAACAATACTTTTCATGCAAATAATTACTTTTAATAGTTAGTAAAGATTTACTATGCTATTTCTTTGTATTAACATTTTCTCTCTCTCTCTCTCTCTCTCTCTCTCTCTCTCTCTCTCTTATGATATGCTTTTTTAAGTTGCATAAATAACAAGCTTCTTTCTAAAATTTTGGTAAAAGTTGCCCATGAGGTTTTATCATAATTTTTGTATTATCGACTTTAATTGTACACGATATTTATATTTTTAATTTTTATCCAAATTTTATTATTTTTTTTTTTTTTTTTAACGTTTAGACAGTACCTAGTAAAAAAAAAACTTTGATAATATAAAAAGATTATTATTTTGCGCAGTTATTAATATAATAACAATGATAATTATGTTAATTATGAATTTATAATTAATATAATTCGTCGATAATCTCTCGTGTTATTATTATTGTTTATATACATGTTGACATGTATTTTTTAAGTATATAAATTATTTATGTTTGATTCTTCTGTGATACACATCAATATTGTGATTGTAAGAAATAGTAACAAACTAAAGATCTAACTTGTTTATTTTTTTTCTTTCCATATATTTTAATTTAAGCAGTATATTTTTTATTTTGATTTCTTCACAGACAAACATATGGCGTCCAACACACAATATACATTAATGAATATGTTTTTTAAATCTTCTGTCCTTGATAATATTTATTTGTGCGATTAAATACACCTATATTATTAAGCATTAGGTAATGTCTGGTTTGTACATATTATATATTTGATTTAGTCCTCTATGTTCGTAAGTGCAATTATGTGAAATATAATAAAAATGAATTATTTTATTATCCATAGTATAATAATTTTAATATGTTAGTAAGTATAATAACTTATTGACCATTTAGGCTTAATTGCACAATAAATTGATTGACGATAATCAACAAAATGAAAACAACTAGACATTATCTTACCATTGATAATGAAAATTTGTTATTAAATTTCTTTAAACAAACGTTAATAGAACAATTATTATACTTTTTTTGTAAATACAATCCTTTACACTTCACGTTCGCTCTGTTGAATGTGAAAATGATTATGCTGATGTATGTGGCCAATGTATAATATTAAATAATTAATAAGAATTTCAAGTAAATTCTTGATGTATTTAATACTTTGCGGAACAGCTGGGAACAGTGACAGGAGAAGTTAGTCCGGGACCACTACCACTGCACACACGCGTCGCCCTGCCAGGTTTGATCGGCAGACATTTATAAAAATTACATAATATTGAAAATTACTTTAATCTCTTGCTAATATGTATTATTGAATATGCGACGGACAAATATGTTATTTTAATGAATCCATAATGCTTAAACGATAGGAAAGTTCTAATGATTGCCAAAAACACTGCTTATGTCCAGTCAAATTTTTGTTGGAAAAATTTTAAACTTATATTAAAACTATTTCCTAAAATAATATATAATAAAAAAAAAAAAAAATATATATATATATATTAAAATAAAACTGTAATAAAAAAAAAGAAACTGGCATAAACGTTATTCCTAATACACCATTTGTGTATCAATTCATTTTAATTATTCAGTGGAGGTCCTGGTATACTTTTATTATTATATAAAAATCTTTTGCATATATGTAATAATATTCTATAATCTTATCTGTTTAATATAAAAACATTAAAATGTGTCTAGATGTGAAATTAAATCTAAGTTTTTTACAAAATTACCATTCAGCAAATTGATTTTGCTGTTAAAAAGGTGATCATTTTTCTATGTCGAGTGCAGGGCATTCTACATAACAAGATACGCAGTAAATACCTTTTACATTATAATTTGTTTATTATATATGATACATTTTATACATATAAGATTATGATAGATAAATTCGTTCTCCGATTGAAACAATGTTAGAAAAAAAAAGCATTAGTTAAAAGTGTAGGAATATCATTTGTAAAATGTATCAATTTTTTGCATATTTAAGCTAATACATTAGAGTTGTGAACATTCTTAATAATACTTCAACCACGGTGAATATTTTTTTTTGTTTTTTCTTTTTTCTTTTTTCTTTTTTTGTCTGTTTGTTTTTTTTTTATTTTTTTTTTATTTTTTATTTTATTTTATTTTTTTTTTTTTTTATTTATTTATTTGTTATTTATTTTTTTTTTATTTTATTTTATTTTATTTTATTTATTTTTTTTTTTTTTTTAAAGAAAGTATATTAAACTAGAAATAAATGCAGTAATAATTCTTATATATGATATATAATAATTAACTTTGTTTTTTTCATATATGGATAATATAACTTAGTATACTAGTGTATTTTTTTTTTTCTTTTTTTTTTTCAGAAGTAAAAGATTCTATTCGTTATTGACAAAAATGAATATGTAAAACTTATAAAATGATAAATGCAAATATATAAATTGTTAATTTTTGATGTTGGCTGTGAACATTTACACATAGCTTAAATTCTAAGTGCGAATATGTCGGAAACATATTTAATTTGTATTCTTTTTATAAATGATTTTCAATTTCCTATATAGAAAGTTATTTTAATATACATTACACAAGCCAATGGTCAATATGCCCTTAGCGCATTGTACTTCTTTTCTTGTTTATACATATAATTTGGCATGCAATTGTCATTATAAAAATATATACAAATAATAATGTTGTGATACCATGTACTTCATTATGTAATGTTTAATAAAATGTTTGTAAAAATAAATAAGATTGTAAACGATTAGCGTGGTTGAATTTAATCGTCGAATTAAATGGTTTCGGTTTTAATTGCAGAATCATTTAATCACTTGACTATCAACGATTTGCCTCATTTTATCTGTAACAGAAAACATCGGACCATGTCCAGGTACTATAAAATCAGCAAGATTAATTATACGAGAGCGCATGTAAGATTGAACTTTTTGTAAATCATTTTGACCGAGACTTTTCCAAATTAATGGATTTACAATATCCTCTTCCTTTTCAAACAGATCACCTGAAATATATCTTAAATGTCAGAATGAAATCTTATGAGAATATTAATTATATAGTATAAAACTCATAATAATTATAAAAAGAAAAACCTGTAATAGCGACGCAGCTAGATCGACCATTAATATTAGTTTGAACTAATACAGTAATATCTTCTGATGTATGCCCTGGTGTTGCAAGAACTTTAACTCCCTCGCAAAGAATATATTCTTCTACAAATGAAATAATATTAATGCATGATATATATATAATTAAAGTTATTTTCTGTTAATTCAAAACATACCATTTTTAAGATTTTCCTCATAAAACAAATCACCATGTTGTACAGAATGGCCTACAATGTGCTCTGCATTGGTAAATAAATTATTATTTCCAATATGATCAGGATGACTGTGTGTACATACAACATAATCAATTTCTGCTGGTGTTACATTCTCACGACTAAGAGCTAAAATCATGCGTTGATCGATTTTTTTTTTTCCTTCTTAAATATACTTATATCTATGATTAATCGGCCCTTTGTAATAGTTACCTTCCAAAATTTTCTTCTGATCCCAAGCAGTCATAGTATCAACAATAATTAATTTTGGACCTTTTATTAAGGTACACGAACAATTAGCGCACATTATTCTATCATCCAATTGCTCGGAGTATCCATTAAACAGAACTTTAACTTCGCACATTGTGTTAAAATTATTATTGATATTAAAATAATCGAAAGGCGTATTGATAAAATGATTTTTTCGATACTATAAACAATAGTTTGTATATTATAGTTGAATATAATTATTACGAAAGGAAAGTTCCAATGTATACGTGTTATGTATCGCGATGGAAAGGTTAAGTCGAACTTGATGCTTCAATGACCTGTATAAACACGAATGCACTTTGAACGATAAGACTTGAAAATAAATCCAAAATCAATTACAATAATGAAATTGGTAATTATGATTTTAATATTATATATATAATATTTTTTCAAATTATATATGAATAATTATTATCTTTGAAAGATTATTTATTATTTATATGTATATATATTTTCTTTTATTATTTTTTATCATATAGTATTGCTTGTCAAGTGAACCAACAAAGCCATGTCTTGTTCTAAGTTTCAAAGGAATCACCTTAATGTTGGATTGTGGATTAAGCATGCAATCTATTTTACATTTTATGCCATTACCTATGGTTCCTAGTGCAAAATTTAATTCCTTACCAACTTGGCTTCCAAGAGATAATCATCAAGATTGGCAAATTGAAGGGGTTTGTTTAATAAATACGTGTGAAATATATAATTATGTTCCAGAACACATAATAACAAAATATATGTCATTTCAGGAATTAAAAGAATGCTGTGGAAGAGTATTTGTTGATTCAACACCAGAATTTTCTCCACCTCTTGAAAAAATAATAGATTTTTCAGAAATCGATGCCATTTTAATATCTAATTATACTTGTATGCTTGCATTACCATTTGTAACGGAAGGTACTGGTTTTAAAGGAGTGATTTATGCTACCGAACCAACATTACAAATTGGAAGATTTTTTATGGAAGAATTAGTAGAATTTATAGAACAGACACCTAGAGCAACTTTGGCTAAGCATTGGAAAGAATTATTACATATATTACCTCCTCCTTTAGCTGATGCACTTAAGCCAAAATCATGGAGGCATATATATTCGTTGTCTGCTATAAATTCTGCTTTGTCAAATATTCAATTAGTTGGATACGATCAAAAATTGGTAATCGGAATATTATAAAAAAAAAAAATAAATAAATAAAAAAAAAATAAAAAATAAAAAATAAAAAATAAAAAAAAATGGAAAAAGGAAATTTTACATATGCTATTATTGTATAATAACGTGATATAAAAATAAGTTATTTTTTTCCAGGACATATACGGTGCATTGACAGTTACCCCTATAAGTTCTGGATATTGTTTAGGCAGTAGTAATTGGTTGATATCATGCGATCACGAAAAGGTTGCATTTGTAAGCGGTTCATCAACATTAACTACTCATCCAAGACCTATGGAACAAGCTACATTGAAACATGCTAACATGTTAATACTAACAGGTTTAACTCAAACACCAACCGCTAATCCAGATACAATGCTTGGTGAATTGTGTATGACTGTTGGTAAGTATAAAGTATACATTTAATTTCTTATATACAAATATATATGATATAATACTTATTGCAGCTATGACACTCAGATCAGGCGGATGTGTTCTAATACCATGTTATCCTTCGGGTGTGGTATACGATTTGTTTGAATGTCTTAGTACTCATTTGGATAAATCTGGATTTTCACAAGTACCTCTTTTTTTTATATCACCCGTGGCCGAAACTTCCTTGGCGTATTCAAATATTTTGGCCGAATGGTAAGATCGAATTATTGTAAATTATTCGAATTAATTATTTCATATTTTATTAAATTAATTCGATTGTTTCAGGCTTTCAACAAATAAACAAAATAAAGTCTATCTACCGGAAGAGCCTTTTCCTCATGCATTTCTTGTAAAAAATGCAAGACTCAAGCATTATACTTCTACGTACGCGGAAGGATTTAGTTCGGATTATAGGCAACCTTGTGTTATTTTTTGTGGACATCCTAGTTTAAGATTTGGAGATGCTGTACATTTTGTTCAATTGTGGGGTAATAATCCACAGCACACAATCATTTTCACAGGTATTGATAAATAATAAATTGAAATAGAAATTGATATTTAAAATTCTATATCCCTTATAAAAATTATTTCATTTCTATTGCAGAACCTGATTTTCCTTATTTGGATGCACTTGCACCATTTCAACCACTGGCAATGAAAGCAGTTCATTGTCCAATAGATACGTCTCTTAATTTTACTCAAGCTAATAAATTGATTAGAGATTTGAAACCAGAAACTTTAGTTATTCCCGAATGTTATACCCAACCGCCAATAACTGCACCACATAGAACGGATCTTGTTATTGAACCTGTTGGAGTAAGTTTTTTTAATCAGTTTTTTGTTTTTGTTATTTTTCTTTTTTTTTCGATAATTTTATATCCATTAAATAAATAATTTCGAATGTTTTTCTTTTCTTTTTTTTTCTCTCTCTTCTCTTTTTCTTTTCCAAGGAAAAACCATTGATTACTTTCAAACGAGGTGAAGTTATAAAATTACCTCTGAAACGTAAAAAGGGACGCGTATTTATTGAGCCCGACTTAGCTGGAAATATTATTTTAAATGAGATTCGACCTGGATTAAGTCTAGCATCGGTTACTGGTGAATTAGAAGTCAAAGATAATGTATATACAATAAAGGTACCAATAGAAAAAAAGAATGTCAATAAAAAGAAAAGATATATATATATATATATATACATATATACTTGTATATATGAAACAAATAAGAACTTTTTTTTTATAATGAAATATTATTTGTATAGAACATAGAAGATAGACCTAGTTGTAAACGTAAAGGATCTTCAGGATCACCAGCACCAATAAAAGAAGAAATTCTTAAGGAAAGAAAGCATGAATATGGTGTATTGGATCCTCAAGAATTGCTTCAAAAACTTAATCAGGAAGGAATATTAGGTGCTAAATTACAACATAGTCCTACTTCTACTAGTATTCATTTGGTATTATCATTATAATGTCTCTTAATATCAATATTTGAATTTAACTTATCAATTAAAATAATTTCATTATTATCTTTTTTAGCAAGATGAGGATACTTTAATTCAAATAGGAGATAACTCTACCCATATCTTTTGTAATGGCGATCAAAAAATCAGAAGACGATTAAGAGCCATTATAATGCAGTGCTTGAAACAATTTTAAAAACTTGTATAAAATTGAATAAACGAAGGTAATATTTTATACAAATTATAATTTTATGTACCAATGTATATATTGTCCTATTTATTTTTATTTTTATCGACTAGTGATATTAAATCAATAATAATACCATATTATAATGTATAATATTAAATAAAATGAATATCTCATATTATTCTTCATCAGGATACATTTGTAACTATAAGACAGTACATACCATTATCACTAATGTAAATTAGAAAATGGCAGTATATTATATAACGATTTTAATTATGACTGAATAATTTAAGATACTGCAGATCTCATTTTATTTTTCATAAATTACATTACAAGTACTATCTGTAATGTATTTATATGAGAAAATTAAATAATAAGCTTGAATGTACGATATATATATATATATATATATTTATATATATATGTACTAACTTATTGAATATTTTTGTTATGCTTTAGCAGATCTGTTATCAATTTTTTTTTTCCTTTTTGACGATATTTTTTCTATCAAATCTACACACAATTCAAATATAATAATACTAATAATTAAGTAAAGATGGATAAAAAGAAAAAGTTTTTGCACACTATTATTCTATATTACTACTAGACTTAAATATTTTAAGTATCTGTATAGAAAAAATTCGTCGTTATATTTTGTATTTCCAGGTTTTTTTTGTTCTCTTTTTGTAACTTTCATAGATTTCTTAATTAATACTAAGATACTACATTATTGTGCAAGATCTATTGCATATTTAACTGTATACATATGCTGCTGCATTCTGAATACTTTCTAATACTTATTGAAGACAATCATACAGTCTTCAAAATATCTACAAAAGAATATTTGTAGTATTATTTTTATAAAAGTAAAATGTGAAAAAATTCGTCATTGATATACAAATAGTAGTTTTAACATTATAACCTTTGTTATTAGAAATCGTAAAAGTTCACATTAGGAAAAAATTTCTTTGAATTATGTATATTATGTGAATACAAAAGAAAAACATATGATATTGTTATACTAAGTAATTACACCGTCATGTTTCTTTGATGTAATGTTTCATATTTTTGACAATTATTTTTACGATATTTTGCTACTTGAACACAGTTTTTCATATCTGTGATTCATGATCTTATGTTTGTAATAATTTTTTTGGTAATAAACTAACATTACATATTCTATTAACATTCAGAGTGCAGCAATTTCTTGCCTACTTCGTTGTAGCAATACCAAGTGCAAGACCTACTGTAAATGAAGCTAAGAAGAAATGGAATTCTTTGGGTTTGAAAGATGAATCACCAGTTATAGAGTGATACCAACGTCTTGTACGAGATTCTCCATTTTTTAATAGTTGCTCTGCTTTATCTAATTTTTTATCAACGTATCTCTCGACCTGAAACAAGAAATATGTTTCTTAAACTGCTCATATATGTTTCCATTAATACATGATTTTTTAAAACGTTTCAATGTATCTTGGCAATGCATTGACTGAATTTTATTTTCTATGTAATTAAAAAAATTATATTAATACGATTATAACTAAATAGTAAAATGAAACGATCATTGTATTACACCTTTTATTGAAATAGTGAAATATTATTATAATAAGTTAATTTTCTTTTTATTTTTTTTTTTTTTTTTTTTTTTTTTAACTGCAACAGTTACTTATCAATGTGATCTTTTTTATTTTTCCGAGACTTCTATTTAAGCGAATCATTCAAAGTTATATATAATCATTGTTAACAAGGATTAAAAATTATTATAACATAGTAGTCTTATTTTTATAAAAATTGCAGAAGTCCACTTTCAAATATTCTTCGAGACATAAGATATATAAAAGAAAAAAAAAAAAAAAAAAAAAAAAAAAAAAAAAAAAGAAAAAAAAAGTGAAATATGAAAATTAAAAAAATAATATTTGTTCGTCTTTCTCTAGATTCAATTTTCTTTTTTCTTTCTGGAACTATACTGAAGTACTTTCATAAGTTTTATTATAAAAATGATATTTAAATGAAAAAAAAGAAAAGAAAAGAAAAGAAAAGAAAAAAAAAATGCCTTCGAATCACAGCATTGCTAATAGAAATTAGAATATACAAGATTTGTATCTTCATAGAAAATTTTGATGTTGTTTATTGATTCATGATGCAAGGCCAATAATGAAGCCACCAAGGAAACTTGTTGCCACATACGAGTTTGTCCTCCACCATGTTCCTACCTATAAGAACACAAAATATGTTTCCAGCAAGAATCAATCAAAGAAGAAAGACATTCATAAACATTTTGATTATCTTCTTAAATAAACGTTCACCTTATCTATGAATCTAGGACCCTCCCCAGTCATTTTCTCTTCTACTTTATCCGTTAACTTCTCAGCTTTGCTTTGAATTTTATCCCAATTGACTTTTATATATCCTTGATGTGCAGCTATCTGTAAGACAATAATACCACCGCCAACAGCCAAGGCTGCTACTTTTCCAACTTTCATAGTTAGAAAACCTGTCATCCTGGATGGAATAAGGAAACAAAAAAAAAAAAAGAACAAATTTATTATATAATATGGATTAATAATAACATTGTATATATTTTTTTACCATCCAGACGTTGTACCAATTATAATCTGTTTAGTAGCAGACTTTTTCCCAACGTCTCCCAAAATTTTGTCCAAACAACTTTTGGTCTCCTTAGAAATGTCTAAACTGCATATTTCTTTACTGGTGCCTTCCTTACTACTTTTACCAGCAGGAAGACTCATTTTGGCACTATAAATGTAGTATCAAAATATTAAAACTATAAGAAAAAAAAGACAAGAAATTTTTTTATTGGACGAGTAAATTTAAGTCGTTATATTGAATACAATTAAAAAAGTACGTATATATATATATATACATATATATATATATATATATATATGTAAAATAATATTCTGAGACTTGAGAATAATAACATTTAATATGAGACAATGTATTTCATTGAATCACGTTTCACGTATGAAAATCGATTTTTAAAAACAATGAAAAATTCTTACGACAAAAGAATATTTCATTTTCAATATTATTACCTTGCCATAATATTCCAACTTATTTTTTTTTTTTATCAAAATTAAATATAAAAAAAAGAAAAAGTAATAAATATCCTTATAAACTTTCGATCACGGAATAAAGAAATATATATCGATGACGGAGTTATCGACATCTATAGTAATAGAATTAAGTACCGACATATTACGTCTCTCGAATGTAAAGGAAGAGAAAGAAAGAAAGAAAATGACTAACTATATTACACGTTCCCGGTAATAAAATGCATAAATAATCGAATATATTATTATTTATTATTATATATATATATATATTTCTTTTAATAATAAATCAATAAAGATATTATTGCCGTGTATTGGAGAGAAAGATTAAATTAAAGTTAATCTACCGTTTGTATAATTTTCTTGCTCCCAACGTGATCGAATTCTTAGACAATTTTGGCATAACACTCGTATGACAATATATATTATCAAAATTATGTAACGAAAGAATATTAAATAATTATTTATTTATTTATTTATTTATTTATTTATTTTATGGAATTTTTTTACGTTTTCTTTTTTCTATTTTTTTTTTCTCTCTTTTCCCCTTAATACACGTTTAGCTCACCTAGTTGATGAACGAACGACAATAATATTGCAATCGATATAGATTGGTATCACACGCGCGAAGTGACAGCGCTAGAATGAGACTTTAAGCGACCACAAAGCGTAGTTCGTTTTCAGGAAACGATAACTGGACAACGTTGCGTTAGAACGTTGACTATGTTACCGTCGACGAGAAGCGCGGGAAATTTCAAACGACAGCTTCGATCCCCGGCAACGTTTTTTTACATTTTTTATAATTACGATAGGTTGTAATAAAGCGTTATAAAAAAAAAAGAAAAAAAAAAAGAGATAGAAAGAAAGGTATCACGTTTTTTCTAACCTTTCGAAAAGTGCATCCTATCGAGCAAAAGAAAAGAAGGATCGAATAAAAAATGAACCAAAAAAAAAAAAAAAAGAAAGGAAAAAAAAATTAGTAGAAAAAAAAATAATAAAAGCAAAAGAAACGAATATAATGGACGTTAAATAAAGGATAAGAAAAATATATATTATTCGTTTGGAGAAAGAAATGAATGAAAATGTATATAATAGAAATTGTAAAGGTATTTATTATTTTTTTTTTTTTTAGATAGAGGAGCCAATGAACGCCGTGGAAATAGTCGGATTCGGTCTAACGCAACGGAGGGATTCGGTGGATTAAAAGCGATCCCGTGTTAAGACAGTCTTACGTCGCGAGATTCGTCGTTCTGGTGTAACCTGCTTGGCGCGTTCTAAAAGAAACGAAAATAAAAGAAAAGAAAAGAAAAGAAAAGGAAAGAGAAAAGAAAAGAAAAGAGGAAGAAAAAGGGAAGAGAAAGAACTAGAAGAATGAGTTCTCTTCGATAGAGAAATAGAGGATGAAATACGTTTTGATAAAATAATTGGCAATACGATAAGATCGTTGTTACGAACGTCGATCGTTCGGCTTGGATTGCCATTAAAAAAAAAAAAGGAAGAAAAAAAAAAGAGACAAAAAAAAAGAAAGAAAAGAAAGGGGGGAAAAAAAGAAATAAAAAGAAAGGAAAAAGGAAGAAAGAAAGAAAGAAAGAAAAAAGAGAAAAAAAAGAAAAAATGTCTTCGAACGATATCCTTTAACGCGCCCGCGGTGTTTTCGTTTATATTTACCAAGTGTATATAAGAAAAAAAATGGCTCAAGAGACCGACGACATCAACTTGACTCCTCAAGAATTACAGATATTATCCGAATTAGACAGGTGATTCGACGATTAACGATCAATCCCAAAAGAAAAACCATTTGATTTTTAATCTTACGTCAACGTTTCGTTCTAATATCAATGATCTGAATTTTTTTTTCTCTCTTTCTCTCTTTCTCTCTCTTTCTCTCTTTCTCTCTCTCTCTCTCTGTCTCTCGCACTCTCTAATATCACGGAAACCTATCTAACCTTAACGTGTCTCATATGACAGAAAATGGGCGGGCAATTCAATCGGTTATATCTATCTTCGGTTTGGAACTCCCTATTTACCGAGCAACCTACTAACATCCTTTTCACCTTACTGTACTCCTTCTTTCTTTCCCCTTGTACTACATTTCAACTTTGTTACAAATCCGTTATACGAAAAGAAATCGATTAAGAATCTTACCTGACTTTTCATTTCATTTCATTTCATTTCATTTCATTTCATTTCGTTTCGTTTCGTTTCGTTTCGAACGATACAATATATGACGATTGCGTATTTCGTTATATATATATATATAATGTGTGTGCGTGTATGTATATATATATATATGTATGTACATAATATATATTAAAATCATCACATTTCAAGTTCGAATTTTTCTTTTCGCGCGGCTTTGCTCATCACCTCTCTGAAACTCCTTCGTAATAAACAAATGCCGATGATGTGATATGATCAATCTCACATTTGAGAAGCAACCTGATTTGTTCAACTATATTCTGACATTTCTTTGTGATCGTTTATCATTGGATCTGCCATGATACCCGCGTAAACATATTAGTTTCTAAATAAATTATCCTTTTAGTCACATTTTATTCGTTGACTAAATATATATGTATATTTATATATATATATATACATATATACATATATATGTATATATATTTCAATGATAAGTGCATTTATATTTAAAAAAAAAAAAAGGGAAGTTAAAAGAAAACAGAAAAAAAACTAGGAAAGAAAAGAAAATTGGATTGAATTCCAAATTAATTTAGATATATACTGGTAACTCTTAATCAATCTTTATGTAACATTGCTATATAGATATTGTTTAAATGAGTTAAAAATGATATATTATAACAATGAAGTAATATATATATATATATATATATATATATATATATATATATATATCTTTGAAATAAATGCATACAAGTCACACATGTCTTTTAATCATCTATGTTCCTACTCGTTCTGATTAAACCATTCTTGATTATATTGTCACTCTTTTGATTTTATTTTAACTTCCTTTCTGTTTCTTTTTTTTTTTTTTGTTTCTAATTTTTTTATAACATAATCAGTCTCACATAGTTATTTCTTTCGGTTAACTATAACAGAATATTTTTTCTTTCATGTGTATGCACAGTCGACAATTTGGATTTCTTAAATTGAATGCACCCGAGCAAACAAAGAGAAAGGCTTTGGTAGTGCGTGCAATTAAGTACTTAGAAAGAATGCTGGTCCAAGCGCAGTCTGAAAAGCAACGCAGAAAAGCGGATAGTACTAAATTAAATTCAGAGGAGTCAAAGGACGACGAAGAAGACAATGGGATTAGCATTGATCCAAAGACTTATTGTAAATTAGGTCATTTTCATTTGCTATTGGAAGATTATACTAAAGGTTTGTTTATTCATTCTTATTGATTTACGTTTGAAAATGTTACATGACATTTTCTAATTTAATTTTTATATTCTTACAGCCATGTCAGCGTATCAAAAGTTCTATTCGTTAAAAGGTGATTACTGGAAGGACGCTTCGTTTCTCTATGGACAAGGACTCGTTTATTTTCATTTTAATGCCTTTCAATGGTAAGTCCCTTAGCCCCATATACTCTATTTTCTTTTTTCTTTCTCTTTTCTTTTTTTTTTTTTTTCTTTTTTTTAATCGTTTTTTATATACTCTTAATATCAATCCTATGCATGTCTTTAACATTAAAATCTTGACCTTTAAGGAGATAAGGGATAGCATTTGCACAGATGGAAATAGCGCTATAGAAAAATGTAGTCTCTCAGAAAAGTTGCTTGCCTTGAAAAGCAGGGGCATCGGCCCTTCGACGATGTATACACAAGGGTCATCGTTCTTTACCCTCTATTTATTATTTTTTAATTTTTAACAAGATTTCAATCGGTAATAAGGATAACATTTTTATCGGCAAATTTAGCTTAGACAAGAACCGCGTCGATAATGATAATTGTCTTCTTTTGCTCCCGTCGGTTATATCTGAGTTCTTCGTTATCGATATATGGATAATAATTATGTCGATAATGCAAAGCTTTGTGAATTCCAAGTTACCAACCGTACAAAAAAAATATTTCAATAGATGTCGGTACTGTGATTTTGTCTACAAAATTCTAAACTAAGGGTGGCCTACGTGCCAAGCGATGTCGGATGTATGGCGACTAGGTAATGGCGTGGGGAGACGAATAATAGGCCAAACACGTACCTTCTTGAACGACTCAAACGGCTGAAAAAACGTTTCTCCTCGCACGTCACGATCGTGTACGAAAAACTGATATCAGTTATAAGGGCAACGTCCTTTTGAAGTATTTCTGGATTTATCTTTTTCTTCTTTCTTCTTTCTTTCTTTCCTTTTTTCTTTTTTTTTCTTTTTTCTTTTTTTTTTTTTTTTTTTTTCTATTAGAAAACGAAATTGATAGACATTTCTGTGTAATTCTCGACAGATACATATATACACACGTATGCATGTATGTGCAACGATTAATACTCTTCATTGAACTTTATTGAATTTCACATTCCAAACGTGGAAATGTATTTCTAATTTTTGTTATTGCATCTATTGTTATTATCTTTGACTAAATCGATGACGTCACATCCTTCCATTGTATCTTATTATTTTCAATCATATTGTTAATAAAAAAAATTCTTATCTGAATAAATTTATATGTACATATAATCAATTTAAAGAATGATTTTAATCTATGCAGATGTTTTATATACATATATATATATATATATATATATATATATACTTCCATTTTTAAGATATATTTTATTATTTAAAATATGAAAAAGGAAAAAAAATGATAGAGAGATAGAGAGAGAGAGAGAGAGAGAAAGAAACTTTGATAATTGCATTAGAAGACTAAAACGAAGCGGTCGCTTATTGCATTTAATTGGATTGACGCTTACCAATCTCAAAGTTGAAATTCATGTCAATTAATCTCCTTAGTGTATATTATGCACGTTATACTTCGTCGTACAGGAACAACGCGATACGTAAATAACTTGGCGCACGTCATTTCCAAATTCGCAATGTGGGTCGTCTACGTACATATTTGAATTACTCATCAATTCTACCCCCGTAATAGTAGGGGTGGCATGCAAATTTAATTGTCATTTCAATATGGATATCAAAAGTGGTATTGTTACAGTTAACTGTCACACAGAGAATGGAAATAATTATTTAAATACGCACAAATATGACGGATGGCGAATTAGTAAAAACGATTTTCATTCTTTCTCTCTTTCTCTCTCTCTCTCTCTCTCCATTATCCGTTGTAAAAAAAATAATAAATAAAATAATAAAAAATATATATATATATAATAATAATAATAAAAATAATAAAAAAAAAAATAAATAAATAAATAAAATAAACAAAACAAAAGAGAAAAAATTATTTAATAAAAAAACATACAGACGCGTGTATTTTTATCGGATAATAAAGGCTACTAATAAAATTTTGGAATAAAATTTCTCTCTCTTTTCAATTCGAACGAATGCATTTGTATTATCAACTTTAAATAAGATCGATGGACGAATTTCAACTCGTTTTAACATTTGAATCGTGATAGACGTGATTATTGTTATTATTATTATTATTATTATTATTATTTTTTTTTTTTTTTTCTTTTTTACGTTCGATATATCATTTCTTTTTCGTTCTCTTATAATTAGATTTCTCTTTTCATTTCCGGTTGTCATTTGTCTACATACATATATACATATATACATATACACATCTATATATCATCCGATCGTAAGAATGAAATCATTTTAATTCCCATACATGTTATGTATAGATCTCTGTCTGGTATTGAAATTTTCAAGTCTTCTCTGTTACCTCTTCTTTCTTCTTCTTTTCCCTTCTCTTCTCTTCTCTTCTTTTCTCTTCTTCCCTTTTCCCATTCTCGCTTTCGTTCGGAATGAAAAAGCGTAGCAAGCGGTAAATAGGACTGCGCGGAGTTGTTACCAAGAATAAGGGAAACTGAAACGGGTCGCTCGATATTCGCACAGCTTAACTACTGCCATCCCTGCTTTTACTTGCAGTCGCATTCTTTTAGTTACGAATTCGAATCGTTCAGGTCGCTTATTTCGTTCATTTCAAATCTCTCCCTTTTTCTCTGTGTGTGCGTGCGCACGTGCAACACACACATATTTCAATATTTTCAAAATGTTGCATAATCATTTTTAAATGTATAATAAATATTTTTAAATTTGGCCTATATTGTTCACACGTATATAGGATGGGACAAATGTTTTCTAAGTGATATATAAAAGAAGAAAAATCGATCGTTCAATCTCGATACATTTTTGTAGACTGATTATTTTGTTTCTTTTTCAATCTATAAAACTGCAAACTACTAACTTAATTAACCTAAAAAGTCTGGAAATAGAATAATTAAGACTTTTTTTTTTAATTATCTAGGAAATTTTTCGGTCCACCCTATATTTAGATCCATACACACGTGCGAACACTGTTTCACAATGTTTATCAATTTTTTTTCTCTTTTTTTATTTATTTATATATATATATATATATATATATATATATATATATACTTATTAGTTCGGTAAACATTTTTTTATTCCAGTTGCTTATTTATTTATATATTCATTTTTTGTTTAGTTAATGCTTTGTTTACATTTATAAACTTTGACTAACGTTGTCCTTTCGATTCAATTTATCCGCCATTTTGTTATCGCGTTAGCGTTCTATTATATTATTTTTATTATTAACGTTAATACACATACATACATACATACATACATACATACATACATACTTACATACATACGTACATACGTAAATATTTATATATAAATATATGTATATATATATATTTATTTATATATATATATATTATGTGTTTAGTGAAATCTTTTTTCTGTGCATATATAGAGACGTTGAAGATTCGGACGATCAAATACGAATGTCCGCCATGAAGGAGCGTCGCTAGGTCACGCGTTGAACATAGAGATGCGTTGCGAACGATCGATTTTACAGCTTTCTATATCTCTCTTCCTCTCTCTCGCTCACTTGCTCACTCACTCTCTCTCTATCTCTTTCTCTCTCTCTCTTTATCTCTTTACACGCACGTGTTTCTTGCGCAATATATGTATCACATATACATAGATACATACATACATGTTCTCTCGCGCATGCATCTATCCTACGAAGGATTAGAATTCTATCGGCCGCCATTTTGGCAAACAAAAGATTCTAACCGTTACACGATTTTCTCTCTCTCTCTCTCTCTCTCTCTCTCTCTCTCTCTCTCTCTCTTTCTCTTTTTTGTTTCTTTCCTTTCTTTTTCTTTTTCCTTATATTTCTTCAATTACAAATACAATTTTCTGATACATTTTAATTCCTCATAAGTCACGTTCTATTTTCGTGTCTAATCAAATATTATAAGTAATCTAAAACTTATATATATTTTATATATATATATTTTATATATATATATATATATAAGCTATAGATTATATTACTTTAATAACTTTAATAAGTATATAATTGATATATTAAGTGCAACTTAATACTTAAGGAATATATCTGAAAACTTTTATTTCACGTAACTTCGATTGAAAATTTCATTCGAAGTGTAATCTCAAAGTTATTAATTATTTAACGAATCGAATTGTTTGTTGGAACTCGAAAGGGGATCGATCGAGAAATGCACGCCTAAGTTTACTTTTAGCTGTCCTCTAAGCGTAATGTCTGTCCCACTATCGTAACATACTCTCGTTGATATATTCCCAGATGGGGTTGAGGGAAGGGGAAAATAAAGAGAGAGAGAGAGAGAGAGAGAGAGAAAGAAAAGAATACAAAAGAAAAAAGGAATGAAACTAGGGAAGGAGAGAAAAAAAGAAAGTTTCTCTATTTCCTTGTAAAGTTTCTAGGAAATGTATGCGCGTAACGAAATATTTCATTTGAATTAGCGATTAGAATCATTCTATATGAGGTTTCCGATGACTC
>NC_060968.1:4211020-4251020 GCF_910589235.1 Vespa crabro | reverse complement strand
TATTTGTGTATATATATATATATATATATATATATATATATATATATATATATACGTTCATACATTTATGTTCTCTTATCAGTTTGCATATTAATCATTTGCCTTCTACAAACTTGAAGAACTATAGAGAATCGATGTAACTAGGCCTGAACTCATCTTTTATTCAAAAAGAAAAAAAAAAGAAAAAGAAAAAAAGAAAACAGCAGACAATTGGCAATGCATAGTCTCTTTCTTTCCCTCTCTCTCTCTCTCTCTCTCTCTCTCTTCTTCTGTATCGTTTCTTTACGTACAGGAAGGAAGTGTGTATAACATATATACATACGTAAGTTGTCTGTAACGTCCCTCATTGAACTACCGCTTGGGGGGTAATCGAGAAACCGAGTCGACTAAAGTCGACTTAAGTAAGCTAGGAAACCGGCTGGAGAGGAGATACCGGTCGAGAGACCTTGACAAGAATTACCCCCTTTTCGTGTTCCGAGAGGTTTCGATGAAAAGCTATATCTTCGTTTATTTTCGCCTGAGGTGATGCGATGCGATGCGTAGCGTTGCCTTTCGCGGAAAGCAATTAGATCTTTTGTGTCTCACATTTTTGTTTCCAAAGAAAACGAGAGAAAGAACGTTACCCTATAATTATAGCTATATATAGTATTATAGTATTACGAGTATTATATAGTATTTTACTGTTGACCATTCTTTTATTATTATCGTAGTATATAAATATTATTTAGCATAAATATATTATAATTACTTATATTAATTTATATTCACACACATACACACACACACATATATATATATATTTGAAGACAAATATAATCGATAAAAAACAAGAAAAAGAATAATAAAAGCAAAAGATAGATCGGAATAAACGATGAAATTATGATTAATATTTATTCGAAGGAACGTTTACTTAAAACGCAAAAGATTCAAGGAATAGATTATAGAAGTTTGTAATGTAAAAAGTTTGGTGTACGTGACAAAAGGCAGGTAGGTAGAAAAGAAGTTGGCTTATTCGTCGTCACCGTCGTCACCGTCGTCGTCGTCGTCGTCGTCGTCGTCGTCGTCGTCGTCGTCGTGTGTTAGAGGAGGGTAAAAGGACGAACGAACGCAAAGGATGGATGCATCGGGCGGTGGCTCGAGCGCGATTGTCACGATGCGTCTGTAAAACAGGGCCATTGCGCACGCGCGGTTCCCCAATCGCGTCCGTCCATCCGTTCGTCCATCCATCCGTCCGTCCGTCCGTCCATCCATCGGTCGGTCCGTCCTTCCTTCCTTCTCCTCCTTCTCCTCACCTTCTTCTGTCGACACGAAGGAGAGGAGCGCGCGCGTTTCCCTTCAGCGTGCCGTCTCCCCACACTGACAACGACTGGGGACGCCGCGGCATGGCTCTAGCTATCCCCACTCTTACGGAATTTCTAGCGCCCCCACCCCCACTCTTAGTTACTCCGTGCGGCCACCGTCGTTCCGGTCGTCGTCGCGTCAGTCGCGTGAGAACCTTCGCGGGGGGAAGGTGCCTCTCTTAGCGCGCACAGCTCGCCTTTTTTCCTTGCTTCAACACTGCCATTAGTAGTATATCTATATACAATATCTCTCTCTCTCTTTCTATATATATAATATATATATTATATATATATATATATACAGAGAGATAAGACATAATATAACATAGTATTACATAAATGTATGTTATTATCATCAATTTGTAATCTAAGACATTTCGATACTATCGAGAGAGAAAGAGAGAGAGAATGTCATGTGTTCCATCTTTTATGATAACAAAGCGGTGTAGTCGAAAGTAAAAAAAAGAAAAAAAGAAAATAGAATAAATAAGGCGGAGAAAGAGAAAAAGGAAGGAAAGGAAAGAAAGTAAAATAACAGGGAAAAAGAAAAAAAAAAAATACAGCAGCAACGTCGCCGTAATAGTGCGTGAACGCGGTATAACGGAAATAACGACGATATTGGTGTCCGTCTTCTTTTTGGTGTTTTATAGTGGTGTTTGATGTGTCATGTTGATGATGGTGCCGAAATGATCTTAGGACTGTCATAACGAATAAGATTGTATTGTACAGAAGAAGAAGAGGAGGAGGTGGAGGAGAAAGAAGAAGAAGAAAAAGAAGAGAAGAAGAAGAGGAGGAGGAGGAGGAAGAAGAGATCACTGTCCTGGTCTCTTTGTCGTTATTGTCGAGTGAACGGACATATATATATATATATATATATATATATATATATACACATATATACATAGGTGTTCTCGAGCGTGGTATTAGCACCGTAAACGCGGCGTCGTTCCGGTCGCGAGGATCGACGCCCAGCGTCCGTCCATCGACAGGTCGCGAGCTGTGCGCGTGTGGATGATCGAGAGTGATGTCTATCTAGTGTGCAACCGCCCCCAATTGTCCTCCCCTCTCCCTCCCCCTCTCTCCTAATCTCCTCTTTCTCTCTTTCTATCCATCTATCATCTCTTTTCCCATCCATGCGTTCTTCTTCCTTTTCATTGCTGTGATTGATCATCATCTAAATCCGGACGGCGAAATATTGGATTATTAAGATCTTTCTAATTCTTATCGTCCATCCCTTCACACACACCCCCCCCCCCGTCTCCGTCTCCGTCGTGGACAATTTCAATGGTAAGTTTATTTTAATATTTCTTAATTATATTTCCCCATCCCCGCAATAGAATTGACTTTTTACGAATTATTAATTTGAAATGAATCGTTCCCTTTGTGTGTTTGAATTTTGTCGAATTTGAATCAATTGACTTGATTAATGAAATGAAAGAAAAGGAAAGGAATGGTGAAGAAAAAAAGCGGGATGGCGGGGAAACAACAAGAAGAAAGGGAAAGGAAAAAGGAAATATTGTTTTCTTTCTTTCTTTTTTTCTTTTTTCCGCGATTCGTATCGAAACGATCGGTGATCGACATCGAAAGATTCTCACGTGGTGGTTATCGCGTGACCGTAGAGGATTTTCTCGTTCTTATTCGTAACGTGTAACGTACGTACGTACACATATATTCATGCACATATATATATGTGTGTGTCTGTATATATGTATATATATATATATATACACACGTATAATGTATGTACGACGTTGTTCCCTTCGTGGATGATCGCGGGAGGGCGCGCACGAACAGTGCTTCGGTTTTCGGTGGTTGAATTAGAGAAGGAGAGAAAGGGAGAAGAAGGGGGAGAGAGAGGGAGAGAGAGATAGCGAGAGAAAGCAGTCTGGGCGTGAAATTTTTGGCGACTGGGCTCGATCGATGCCTCGAGGAGAACGAGGAGGACGAGGACGACAACGACGACGGGTTCTTCCTCTTCTCCTCCCTCGTCCTATACCCTCGTCCTTTGACCCTTAAACGAGCAAGCGCCGTGTGCGCGCAAGGAAGGTACTACGACGGCCCTTTCTTCCTTCCTTCCTTCCTTCCTTCCTTCCTTCCTTCCTTCCTTCCTGTCTTTCCTGTTTTTCCTGTCTTTCTTTCTTCTCTTCCTATTTAGTTTCTACTTTCTTTACAATTTCCGCTTTCTTATTCTCTCTTTAATCCTTTTCGTTCGTTCCATTTTTAATCTCTCTCTTAAACGGCACCTTTTAATATATATATATATATATATATATATATATATATATTATATACGATGTGTGTGTGTGGTAATAGAGACTTAACATTAAATTTTGATTAATCCCAATAATGGAGGATGATGAAATTAATTCATTATTATTAAAATTTATAACAGACACCTAACAAAACGATTTTCGAAAATCGTAAACATTTCATTGTCGTTGATGGAAATATATTGGCCAATGTTGAATTATAATTAAAGGAATAGTTTTTCGTGATTGGAACGTGTGCAAGAGAGATTATGATATGTATAATCCCATGAGAAAAAAGAGGGGGAAAAAAAAAAAAGAAAAAAAGAAAGTGTCGAAACAATATGCGAATTGGATTTGTCAGATTGCCGTGTATAGTAGGTCAATGCAACAAGTCTCATAAATGCCGGAGTTGGATGATAATGCGCGAAAGGTTGTTGAAGAATGTCGCGCTCAGCGCATTACTCTCTCTCTCTCTCTCTCTCTCTCTCTCTCTCTCTCTCTCTCTTTCTTTCTTTCTCTCTCTCTACAAGTATATATATTGCTAACAGCTGAAAAACTAGGTCACGAGTGTGTATATATCACAATCCTTTGTGTGTGTATATGTGTATTTGTGTGTTGTATGTTCGTCCATGTGTATATTTTGTACGTTCGCGTTGGTTCGAAGCAGCCCGCTTTGCCTTGTTGCAACTCGCTTGCGACCTGGCCGCGTTAATTATCACTCCGTAATTACTCTATTACAAAAATAGAATCTAATCGGCCCCCTTTCTCTCTCTCTCTCTCTCTCTCTCTCTCTCTCTCTCTCTCTCTCTCTCTCTTTCTCTTTCACGCAATACATACAGATATATCGTTTCTTCATCACTTACGTCGCCATCTTTCTTTTATTTTCGTCGTTGACCAATCAGAGAAGATTGTAGTAATAAAAGAAAATGGTTATGAAATAAACGAATGCGATTAAATCTAATAGAAAAATTTCCCGCGCTTTGAGCGAATAAAATCGTTAAATTCAAGTTTGACGAAGTTCGAAACAATAACAAGGGAGGGTTATGTACAATAGAAATATAGATATGTTCACGCATATACAGTTTTGGAAACAATAAGAGGAATATATACTATATTTGAATTTTTTTTTTATTTCCCGCGCGCGGCTACCTTTATAACATTCAAATACAATATGTTAAAAACCACGAGATAGGATTGTCATGTATATATGTACATGAGTATATATATATATATATATATATATGTATATATATATATATGTATATATAGAATGATAGAGGCGGCAAGCCGGTACAGTACAGAATTGAAATTCCTGATTTCACGGTCAGTGACCATGGCATTCGGGCAATGCCGCGATGTTGTCGAACGAGTCGAAGATCACTGCCCCTGCTCTTTTTCCCTCGACGCAATGGGATCGATGACACCAAGTACCACTACTCTGTGTTATCCTTATAAACATTATTTTAAAAAAGAAGAACAATAAAAACAATGAACAAAATATATATATAAATATATACATATATATATGTACAGAGTGGATCAAAGTTTCTATTTTAAAAATCAATTATTTTCCCTCGAGATTTTTTTAGTTTGTATCTTTGGCTTCTATACAGGGTCTTATAATTTTTGAATTTGGTAAAAGAAAAAGAAAAAAGAGGAAGTTAATTCTAAAATTTTTAAATCACCTGTATAATTCTTGGTCCATCCTTTACATAATATATCATTTATTTCTATTTATATATATATACATATATATATATATATACATACATACATACATACAAACACATTAAGATCTCAGAATTAATCGACAAAGTTCAAATAATTCCGTTCGTTCCTTGACATTAGTAAAATATAGACGGTGCGATATCCCATAGGAGTAATCCGCACGCGAAACTAGTTTTATAACGTGCGTGAAGGGTTACGTTTATATACGCTTGTGTATAATCGGTGAGAGAATAGAGTCTATCTACGTATATGTGTATATATATATATATGTATATATATATGTATATATAATATGTATATATGTATGCGCTTCCACGCACAGTTAATCACAAGTACATATATATATATATATATACACATACATGCGCGCGCTTTCTGCCGGAGAGAAGAGAGCCAGATGATACAGGTACTAGATAGAGATACTCTCTGCTAGGTCGTTCAACCCAAGCTTACTATTCTATACTCCTCCAAGCTTCTTTTTCGTTCGGCTTTTTTATTCCATCTTATTTTCATCCTACAAGGGAGAGAAAGAAAGGGAGAGAGATAATTTTTACAGTTCCGTTTTTTTTTGTTTCTTTTTTTATCATAAATTCTTGATTGATATTTATGGAAGTAAATAATGATAATAATGATAATAATAATGGTGATACTAATGATAATAATGATGATGATAATTAGAATAGAAAATAGCATATAAGGTCGTTATCATTGTTGTTGTTGTTGTTGTTGTTGTTGTTGTTGTTGTTCTTATCTCTCGTTAATCTTGCATATTATATGATATTCCAAATTTTTCCAACTGACCTTTTACATGGTCGAAATTAAATTCGATGTTACGCGAAAGGAAAAATAGAGGGATAACAGAATAAAGAATAAGGAAAAGAGAAAAAAAATAGAAGATGAAAGAAAATAGGGGAAAAAAAGAAGATTTCATATTTTTAACTAAAAGAAAATTGAAAAATGAAAAAAAAGAAAGGAAAAGGAAATAAAGAAGACATAAAAGATACAGAGAAACAAAATCGTCGGCTATGTACACACACACACACACACACACGCACACGCACACATGTATGTTGTACATATATGCGTACATGCATATATATACGTCAACGAGAAACTCGACGACGATGATTCTTCTTTTTCCATGATATATCTCTAGAAGTACCATGAAACGTTGCTCCTTTTCTCGCTCAGAGAAAATACAGATAACTCAGTTCTCTTCCTCCTTTTTTTTTCTAGTTCTCTCTCTCTCTCTCTCTCTCTCTCTCTCCCTCTCTCTCTCTCTCTCGCGCGCATCTAAATCGTTGTATTATGTCGAGGAGCCCGAGGTTTTGCCGGTTCCGAGGAAAGCCACGGAATGGCCATGAGAGTTCACTATCCTCGACTGAGAAAGACTCGAACCCATCTCCTCCCCCACTCTCTCCCTCTCTCTCTCTCTCTCTCTCTCTTTCTTTCTCTTTCTCTATGTATATATATATATATATATATATATTCTTCCTCACGTGATCTCCTTAACCCTTTCGAGTTAGAGAGACTACTCCCATATCATCAGTGACTAATAGTCAGACAGACGGACTAGATTAAAACAGACAGACAGACAGACAGATAGACAGACAGACGGACAGAAAGTGTAGCTTTGATGAGGTAAGAGTCCTTCCTTTTTGTAGGACGTGTCAAGAAAGGGTTTCGTCGAAGCCCATGCGAAGAAAACGATCCTTTCTTGGCTCCTAAAACTGGTTCCCCTGTCGTTGCACTTTCCTGAGCTACATCGACCGTCTTCGACTTCGTCGTGTCGTCGTCGTCGTCGTTGTCGTTGTCGTCTTGACTCTTCCTCTCTCTCTCTCTCTCTCTCTCTCTCTCTCTCTCTCTTTCTCTCTTTCTCTCTCTCTCTTTCTGTCTATCTATTTATCTTTTCATTGGTCGTTTACTACTACAGCAACAGCAAAATGAGAAGTGCAAAGCAAGGAAGAAAGATAGAAGAAGAAGAAGAAGAAGAAGCCAAAAGCAAAAGAGGGCCTAAAAGAGAAACGACGAATTGCCAGACCTCTTCTTTCTCTCTCTCTCTCTCTCTCTCTCTCTCTTTCTTTTCTTCTTTCTATGTGCGGATCCTTGGCCCTCGAATATCTCCCCCTATTCCTCATCCCTCATCCCGCTTCACCTCACCTCACCTCGTCCCAAGCCTATGCCTACCTTTACCCCTACTACTTCTTACTTCTATACAGACCCAATCCAACACAGAGGGCACATCGTTAGACGGTTTTAGGAGTGAGTTTTCGTGTCCAGCTTCTCTTCTCTTTCTTTCTTCCTTTCTTTCTTTCTTTCTTTCTTTCTTTTTCTCTCCTTTTGCCTTTCTATCTTCCGTTCGCAAAGGCCCACGGGAGTGACCCTGAAAGTTCAACAGCCCTCCCTCGAATGGCGCCCCTATACTCCCCCGCATACCCCTCCCATACGAATCCTAACTTTGCTTAGGGCCTGCACACTCTTACTTTTCTTTTTCTCTCTCTCTCTCTCTCTCTCTCTCTCTTTCTTCTATCTTCCTCTCTTTCTTTTTTCTTTTCAGCGTCTTGTTTTTTAGAATACCTTGATAATCCTGTTAGTTAGGATATGAACAATGTTGAGGAAAAAAGTTTAAGAATTTTGATTTGTATTATTTATTAGGACATCTTTGTGGTATGATGCACAAACGGTCTTATTTTAACTTATTTTCCTGTCTTATTTTTTTTTCCTCCCCCCTTTCTTCATTACTTGTTTTTGAGAATAACGTGATCAGGTTGGTTGGTTAGTTGATTGGGAATATGAATAATGTTTAAAAGTTATTAAGCTTTAATTTGATATTATTTATCATGATATTGTGCGTGCGCTTGATACTATACCTCTTTTAGATTTATCTTTTTTCCTGTCTTCTTTCTCTTTTTTCTTTTTTTTTTTTTTCTTTTTCCTTTTAAATTCCACGATGACGTTTGGTTGGTACATGACAAATATTGAAGAGTTTTTACTTTTATTATTTATTAGGACAGGAGGGAGTATGATGTGCAACAGGTTGGTTGGTGGTTGCTGTATATACATACACACACATACACACACACACACACATTATACATACATACATACATACATACATACATACATACATACATATATAGGAATCAATTAAATTCGACACGTTTGTGATTTATCCCTTTACTACGAGGATTAACTGCGGAATTTATTTTCAACGTTATATATCGAGGTTTCATAGAGAGTAAAGTCGTTTAAAGCGGATTTATACATCGACTGAGAAAGAGAACGTGAAGAAATGGCAGTCACGATATATCGTGGCGAGAAGCGCATTGAGTAAGGTCAAGGCGACAGCTGTTTTACCACCGTCATCATTGTCGTCTTCGTAGTCGTCGTTCTCATCGTCGTTTTCATCGTCGTTCTCATCGTTGTCCGTTCCTCCAATAGTAATTGTTTTCCTTCGTGGAAGAAAGTGACGTAGAGGGTTGGGGAGGGGAAAGGGAGAAACGATTCGTACATTCAAGAAGGGGCGGGCGTCACCTGCAGATTTACAAGTTTATGTCTAACAGGAAATCATTCGACAACGTCATCGTCAATCAGATTTTGCCGTTCATAATGGAATTTGTTTTTATCTTTAGTTTTTTACTTCTTACTTTATAAGCGATCTTCATTTTTTATATTATCGTTGCATTTAATCGATATACATTATTCTAACGTTTTCCTTATTTTTTTTCTCTTCTTTTTTCTCTCTCTAATCTATTATTTTCATAATTTATAAACGTCAAAGAATCGTAATCCCATTTGAAAATTATTTTGTTTTTGTTTATTTGCAACGAAGTTTTTCAAATTGGCAACTCAATCCAATTTAAAATTGTTAAAAGTTTAATTTATTCATAATTAAAAGTTCTAAAATTCGTTTAGAACTTTAATCTAAATTAATATCTCGATTTATTATTGCATGACCAAAAAGATATTCTTTCTATAGTTCATAAACAAACGAAAACTTTAATCCAAAGTTTTATAAACGTTTAATTTTCAAAGTAAAGAAAAAAAAGAGAGAGAGAAAGAGAAAGAAAAAGTAAAGTCTGATGTCATAATAATTTTCCCATAGAAATTTCTATGGCCTTTACTAACTTTTATTTGTTCCAGAGAAATCTTCTTCTTCCAGCGTTTTACGACTGTAGTTTAACTTTCGAACTAACAAAGTGAGGTTAGGTGTCTCTACGAGTTCACCATAAAAACATTTACTTTTCAAACTAGAAAGTAAGGTTAGGTACATATATCCACAATTTTCGTAAAATTATGAAACACGTATTAAGTTTGGTTAGGTTAAACCTCTCTCTCTCTCTCTCTCTCTCTCTCTCTCTCTCTCTCTCTCTCTCTCTCTCTCTCTCTCTTTCTCGTCTAATTTCCATGAAGAGTTGAATGAAAAATTCCTTAGGACATGTCTTTTCATTTCTCTTAAAAGTAATATCTCAAAGAAGAAGTAGAAGGTCTTTTCCTGTTTCTAGACTTGTTCTCATCTTGTCAGCTGACGGCAATCTAACAGCATTATATATATATACATATATGGTTGATACACGAAGAAGCGAAGAGAGATACGCGAGTGTTACGTGCCTGCTTGAAGGCCTCGTCCTTCATACGTGTAAGCACGCATACATATACGTTTTACAAAAAGAAAAATACAGAGAGAGAGAGAGAGAGAAGATAAACGACAGATTTACACGCACTGAAAACAGATACGTGTGTGTACGATGAACGCGCTGACGCGAATGCGATTTGCAGTCGTGCGCCGTACGCGCCATGCAACGGCGTGTAATCGAAGCTTACGTCATCTAGTTCCTCCTCTCTTTTCCTCCCTCCTACTCTGTCTCTCTTTCTCTCTCTCTCTGTTTCTGACACGTGCAGTTAACACACCTACGTACTCATACCAATGTAATCTGCACGCGCGTGCGCGCACATTCTCATTGTTCTCTTTGTTCCTTCGTTCCTTTTCTCTCTTGTTCATTTTTTTCTTTCTTCTTTATATATATATATATATATATATATAGCTTGCCCCTACCGATTGTTAAATTTCGTACGGAATCTTGTGCTCTAGATTTTGAAAAGATAATTATCGACAATTTGGAAATAATAGAAATAAGGATGGTGAATATTAGGATGGTATGGGGGGAGGGGGGAAGAGTGTTCTAAAACATTTAATTGATTTTTGAAAATTACCTAGGAACTTCTTTTTTTACCTAGCCCTATATTAAACTTAATAATTAAAGAAAAATCAGAAATGTTCAGATTAATTAATTGCAATGCAAAGTTATGATTACAAAAACACATACCATCGATGATTACGAATAATCATATGAAGTAATAATACATTCTAATATTACACAACACGAGATACTATTATTGATAGTCAAAGAACGAAACGAGTTTAATGTCGAGCTTGCTCTCGAGTTGCGTCAGAGAGCAAATCATTCGCTGGTTTTTTTTTTCTTCTATTTTTTGTTTTGTTTTCTTTTTTCTTTTTCTTTTTTTTTTCTTTTTTTTTTTTTCCTGACTAAAGATCACAATCTCGTATTATTGCTAATGAGCTAAGGATTTTTTATGAGCCCTTATTATATATCGTGGTCAATAATCCCGTTTTACGATACATATACATACACACACATATATACATATATGCATGCATGCATGCATATATTTTTATGTACGTTTCATCGCGAATGAACGTTATATATCTTATTGATTGTATCGTATCGATCAATAATAAGATCGACACGAGGCAGGAATATATTTTGTTTCGATTTATGCGAAAGAAATTATGATTTATGATTAGAAGTATTAGTTATTATCTGTTTTAATTTATTATGCAGTTTTGAAAATAAAAGTATCAAGCAGAAACATAAAGAGAGAGTGCTGCAATTGACCACGATCAATCAAAAAGCTTTCCCCGCGAAATGCATAATCGAATAATACTGCAATAATCAAATGAAGTGATATTTTTCATGATAATATTGTTTCTATTAATTAATAAATTTATATATATAAACAAAAAATATATCCAATTTGTTTAAATAAAAATTAATTCGAATGATGGCAAAATTATGAAGGAAGAGGGTGAACAGGGGTCTTTTTTTTCTCTTTTTTTGTTTAGATATAACGAGTAAAGAAAAAACTTTTACAAAGGAAACGGGTCAATAAGAAAGAGTTTGTGTAAGTTAAGTTTCGCTTTGTGCAACATAACCAACAACATTCGTTATCGAACGCGTCGACACGGAACTACGAAGAGGACAGAAGCGCTACTCGAGATCGCGTGCGCTTATCGCTCGTGACGCGACGTGCTTTGTAACGGAGACAGACATATGGCGAAATGAGATAGATAGAGAAAGAAGAGAGAGAGAGAGAGAGAGAGAAAATGTTTCGATGAACACGACACGTTTGCCAGTAGCGGAGCAATCAAAATCATTTATAAAACATTGAAAAAATATTATTCACATCTTTTTCTCTCTTTTCATTTGTTAAAAAAAAAAAAAGAAAAAAAAAAAAAAAAAAAGAAAAACAATTATAAAACTCACGCAATCCTCATCGCTACCATTTTGATATTTCCCATTGTCACGTACGGTAGAAAAATATATGAATATGAAAATTACGTTTTTTAAAACATTATACAAAAAGAAGAAAAAGATTTCGATTCATGATAAGTATTTAAAGATTAAAATTTATATATATATATATATATATATATATATATATATATATATATATTCGTGTAACTTCGTTCGTTAATGAATTCTTACAAAATTGATCTATGAATTTTTATCGATTATCATTTATATGAGATTAGAGGTTATGTTTTCTAAATTTTTATATAACTAACGGACACACATGCACACACACACACACACACACACACGCACACACAGAGTTTATTTTTGTGCACGGATGCAACGGAATTTCGAGATCGCTGGAATTAGCACGGCCGAGCAAAAATATGAGTGGGTGGTTGAGTGAGTAGAGTAATGAAGTGAAAGAGGTTCAAGAGGTTCACGTTTTCTACCAGCACGTTCCTTCGTTCGTTTTCGTTCGCACTCTCGACTAATACATGACAGTGAGAGAGAGTGAGAGAGAGTGAGAGAATGAGAGAGAGAGAGAGAGAGAGAGAGAGAGCGAGAGCGAGAGAGAGAGCAATAAGGCCGGCGTACTACGCGAACCATACGAAAACTCGCGTGCCGTCGACAGTTAAACACGCTTCCGATGTTGCACGCGTCTGGCCGGAAGTCAATTTATCCTCTTCGCGTGTCCTTCTGTTTCTTGTTTTTTTTTTTTTTTTTTTTTTTCTTTTTCTTGCTATTTCCTTTTTTATTTCGTTTTGTTTCGTTTCATTTTCAATTTTATTCGAAAGGGTTGAATGATATCGACATTATAAGTTATTCGTTATATATTTATGTTTCATATTGTTGATTGTATTTTGCCTTATGGATTTTTTATTTATAGGTTATATTCTATGTACATACATATAATATATGTGTGTGTGTGTGTGTGTGTGTGTGTATGTGTATGTGTATTGCGCGCTATAGGTATAATACATATATTCCCCTATACTATATCTATTATAGGCTACGTTATATACATATGTTGCATACTATAGGAAATATTGCATATATGTGGATACGAAGTTATATGGATGCGTCGCATATTATAAGCATTATTACGTGCACATATTTCCAATTAAATTCTAACCTATCTCATCGAATTTCTATTTTAAATTTGAACGGACTTGACCGTATATGTTTTTTCAAATATTAAACTCGTAGAAACCATCGTGATTGAATAAAAAAGAGAAAAAAAAAAAGAAACCAAAAAGGAAGAAGAAAAAAGAGGTAAAAAAAAAAAAAAAGAAACACTAACAGTCTCATCAACGTAAATCAAAGATCATTAACGTAATTAAAATCCTTTGACTTCCTTTTTTCTTTTTTTCGTTCTTTGAAAAGTTACCAGGGTGAACAATGCACGGGTATCGATTTATGCAAAATCGTGCATCGGGGCTGATTCTCGCAATGGAAGATGCGTTTAAAAGCGAAAGAGAAAAAAGGTGTGGTGTAAGGGATGGAGGATGGAGAGAGGGGGTATTGAGGGGATTGTTAATCGGGCTGGGGTCTACACGACCCATGGGGCCCCCTCCCTCCCTCCCCTTTTAACCCATCATCCATGCTCGCCTCGCATCTGCCAACTCGGGATATTCAGCGGCTCTTTCCCTATCTTCTTTCTAGAACGCATATTCGAAAAAAGAAGGGTTGCGAGAGGTCTGGGTACACAGAACCGAGTATGTTCTACGTGCTGCTTAGCTTCCCCCTTTTCCTGGTGCGTTCAACATTTCTACAATGCCATGTATGGTGTAACATACAAAGAAAATAATCTGTATATGCCTGTACAAGTGTACCCGTTAGTATGAGTGTGTGGTATATGTGCGTGCGAACTTCTCTTCTAGTTTTATAAAAGTAGAGTCGTCTGCTCGAAGAGAGCCGGTGCAAAATACCGTCAGCACTTTCTTAAACTTTTTAGTTAGTTTTATCGTTAAACTTCCACTTTTTTTTTTTTCTTTTTGTTTCCTTTTTTTAATTTTATAAACACATATATATATATATATATATATATATATATATTTTTTTTGTATATAAATATTTTCCTAACAAATTGAAGTTTGTATGAATATTGTCTCATTCTGACATTGATTTTAAATATATATATATATATATCTTTGAACTTTTAGATATATCGATCGACATATTTTTATTTCCATGAGATTTTTTGTCTTATGAAAAAGAAAAAAATAATCCTTTACCTTTAAGTTAACTTAAATTCGTAGAGATTAGGATCGTATTAAATCTTTTTCTTTTCTTTTCTTTTCTTTGCTCCTGTAGAAAAATCTCTTCTCCATGTGAAAATAATTTCTACAACGGATGACTATTACGTGAATTTTGTTCACGTAGTGTCGTAGTATACGGTAGGGTGAAAATCGGATAGCGTGAGGTGAAGGGATAAAAGAAGGGTTCTTCGAATGGCATGCCGGTTTCCCGTGCGATGCTCGTCGACCCTCGTTATTCAATCGAAACGAAGCATTACTCATTTATTGTTCTACCCTTGTGCTCGATGGTCAGGGGAATATAGCACGGCGACAACAGTCGTCCGAGAGTGCTAACGACGAGAGCAATCGAACAACCTGATTAACGTGTTCGACATTTTCATTGCAAAAAATTTTTTCTTTTTTCTTTTCTTTCTTTTCCTGTTTTTTCTTTTCTTCTTTGTTTTTTTTTTTTCGATTGAAAAAGAAGAAAAAGAAAGAAGCAAAAGGATCTATTTAGATTCGATACCATTATACCCATATTAATTTTTAAATAAACACAAGTATTAAATAAATATATATATATATATATATATTTTTTTTTGTTAGATAATAAAATAATTTTTTTTTGATATTTAAAAATAATTATTTACTCTCTAAATATACCTATATGTTATTAATTATTTACTCTTTAAATAGACCTATAACTTCTTGATAGATCAAATATAATTTTACATCACATTTATTTTACACCACATCCCAAATAGATTCAAACCTAACCTCAAATTTGCCTTTACAAATATCAACAAAGTTTATATATATATATATATATATATATGTATAATACATACATACATACGTTCGTTGAATATTTTACGTTAAATTTACTCTTGTATCGATCGTTAAAGCCGAGTTTAACAGTGACGTGTACTATCGCATACCAACATAATCTAACATGTTAAATGTTAATGGATACCACGAAAGAACGATAGCGTTCTCAAAGATGGTTTATAAACGATGATAGCCTTGGAGAATGAACGAGCGGAGGAGTCTTATCGAACTCTTTGATCATCCTCTGATTCTCCTTTCGAAAAAGTCTATCTGGAAAATCGATTGCTTATCGATCTTTCAAATGATCTTTTTCTTTTCTTTTCTTTTTTTTTTTCTGCTCTTCTATATATGTATATGGAGAGGGAGAAAAACGTGCTAATAGTGTTCTCTGTATCTATGTGATCTTAAACACACACACAGATAGGAACACATACATTCGTATATAGAATCAAGATTCATAGTAGACAATGGAAAGTGATGGGAATAGTCGAGAACTTGTCTCCTCTGAGGTTTCCCTTGAAAGTCGATTCGCTATTCCATTCAGACCATTCTCTCCTTCTTCTCCTTCTCTGCACTCCCTCTTCTTCCTCCTCCTCTTCCTCCTCCTCCTCCTTCTCCTCCTCCTCCTCCTCCTCCACCTCCTCTCCCTCTCATTTTACTGTTGGTTGGATCTCTCTGCAACGGTACATGCTTGCTACGAAACGCATAAGCGATGATAGTATACTACTCGTTTGTTACTTGGATATATTCCAAATGTATGCACTATTGATTGGTGTGATGTAAATGTATTTTAGTCGATGATACTTCTCCACTTGATTATAGCGGTATCTTGCAATTTTTATAAAATTTCCAATCATCCGTTTTAATCGATAGAAATTATTTTTATGTATTCTTGTATATTTTTTTTTTCTTTCTTTGTTTTTGTTTATTTTTTATTCTCGATAGAGCGATACTGCAGTCGATTTGAAATTTATTACGTTCGTTCGTTCGTTCGTTCGTTTGTTTGTTTGTTTGTTTGTTTGTTTGTTCGTTCGTTTGTTTGTTTGTATTCTCCCTTTCTTTCTTTTTCTCCTTCTTTTTTCTTTTTCTTTTTGAGGTATAATAAATTTATTTTGGAAATTGTTCCTATATATCGTTGAAAAGTCGTTGTCCTTTTTTTTTTTTCATATCAATTTTTCCGGTCGAACGAACATCATCCTCGTCCCTTGGCGTTCGACTTTATTATACTGATGAAGGGTCTCTCTCTTTCTCTCTTTTGGCCTTTTCCCCGGTTCTTCTAGCGCGGCATTGCGCCGCTTCTTAAAGCAGAGAGAACGTTTTGAAATATCTCGATCAAATGGATTCACATATCCAAGTCCTTAATATTTTATTTTACTTTTCCTTTCTTCTTCCCATTTTTCTTCTTCTTTTTCTTTCTTTTTTTATTTATTTATTTATTTATTTTTTTTTTTTATTTCTTCGAAGCGTCGAAAAAAGACTATGTCAATCTCAACATTAATTTGAATTTATGAAACATAATTGATCGGTCTAACGTAATTACAATTAAAATCTAATCCCTTAAGCTTTAAAAAGAGAAAAATCTTTTATTTATTTCCACGATTACGAAATAAAATTTTAAAAGTTTTAAACACGAGAGGTTAGGAAAGATAACAATATGGCCGTCGTGGAATTCGTTAATTAAAAAAAAAAAGAAAGAAAGAAAGAAAGAAAAAGAAAAAGAAGAAGCACAGTTAAAGGTCAACGAATGATGAACAATACATATCAATGATTTTGAATACTGTTTGAAAATTTGCAAGGCAAATTCGGAAAAGGGCGGAAGGGCCGAACGGGCCATCATAGTCTCTCTCCTGTACGGTTGGTGGTGGTTTAGAGTCGCGGCTTTTCGCCTACGCGACCGACGAAAATCGATGGTGATTCCCCACCATAAAACCTCTCTGCTCTCCTTCCATTTCCTCTCTCTCTCTTTCTACCTTTTACACAACTACAATTCCCCTTCCTCTTTCTCTATTCTTCTCTCCTCTTCTCTCCTCTCCTCCATTCATTCATTTTACTTTTCTACTTTAATTCGCTTTCTTCAGAATTTATTTCAACAACGATCTACAACAATTTCGACAACACACGTACACAGGAAGGGTCAAAAGTTCGAATTACTTTTTTTTCCCTAACTTTTTCGACTGATTTTTTCTTTTTCTGTTTTTTCTTTTGTTTTTTTTTTCCCTGTTGTTTCTCTGTTTTTTCCCTCTTAGATTATGAAAATATAAATTTAGCACTCGTAATACTACAAGCCTAATTACAATTTTAAAGTAGTGTTTTGAAATCGTTTAAGGATTTTTTGGTCCACCCTATAAATGCATACATACGTATATATATGTATGTATGTGTATATATATATATGTATATATATATATTATATATGTATACATACACATATATAGGATATATTTGATATCCCGTCTGCCGTAAAATCACAAGAAAGTATAAAAAGGGGAATCATGGAACTCAAAGAATTTCCTTCTTTTCCACTTGAGAAACTTCTCGGTTTGGTGGTTCCACCCTCGTAACTAAACGAGCAGACATGTATTTTCCATTCTGTATGTCTCTCTCTTTTTTTCTCTGTAATAAAACGGGGCCGTTTCATTCTTTCTTGGGACCTTTCAGAGTGAAACCGGCCGTACCAAAGACGCCATTTACCATAGGATTTTAGAAAAGTTCCCTTTACAAAGTGGAGCTCTTCTAGTTAAGTTTTTGTTCGCTTCCATCGTCCCTCTAACCTCCCCCACTCATTTCTTTTTTTCTTTTTCTTTTCTTCGTCTTCGTCGTCTTCGTCTATGTCTACGTCTTCGTCTTTTTCTTCTTTTACTTTTACGTTCCATTCCTCTTCCCTTTTTTGATCAGAATCCATCTAACCGATTCTTCTCGATCGACTTAAGATGGACTCTCACGCGAGACGAAATCGGTCCCTTCTTTTATTATACGTTCGCCCTTTCCGATAAAAAAAAAAAAAGGAAAAAAAAGGAAAGAAAAGAAAAGAAAAGAAAAGAAAAGGAAAGGAAAGGAAAGGAAGGGCCTAAGAATGAAAGAAGCTAGGGAATCATGACCTTGAGACGACAAAACGGATAGTACGAATACTTCCCTAACTTTTTTCTCTATCCTCTATCCTCTATATACCATACTCCTGTTTCTTTCCCATTTTTTTTTTTTTTTATATTGGACGCCATATTTCTCGAAAAAGTCATGTGATCTATCTAGGATTTCTCACGTGATAATATGATATAATGAACGCATAATTAATTTTCGTTTTAATTTTTTCTTTTTTTTTTTTTTTTCTTTTTTCTTTTACACGTACATATATCATATTAATTGACTTATTTGAAAAACAAAAAACAAATTATTTCTCTGATTGTTACTAATTTTCTTTCTTTCTTTCTTTTTTTTTTTTTTTTAATATATTACTCTTTGTTATGCAAAGAAAGAAAGAAAGAGACGCATCGATAACGAGGAAAACAAGCGGGAAATGCGATCGAACGTTATCTCATGTGTAATACATGCATATACCAGTCGAGCTATTCGAGATCGCTTTGTTCTCTTGAGAACAAAGTGCCGTTACGATTCAGTCCAACTACGACTGACAGTGACGCTCGTCGTACGAGGACAACTGAACTCGCTTTTGTTTACTCTCGTAAATCCCGTTTTTTTATGAAATGACGATACGTTTTTTCCTTTTTTTTTTTCCTTCCTTTTTTTTTCTCCTTATTAGTTGCTTAACCCTGTCGAGTTTAGTTTCAATGTTTTTTAATCTCTTTGTTGTTTGTCATTCATTTTTTCCCCCTCTGTAAAAATATTAAGTTTATAACGACCGATTAAATTATTATTCTTAAGTAATATCTCACAGTTTTTTTTTCTTTTTCTTATTTTCTTTTTTTTTTTTTTTTCTTTTTTCTTGACAAAATAATATTCTTCCGTACAGGTGATTTTTAACAATAGCCAATCCTATTTAAAATTCACAACATATGTTTTTTCTCTCCCCATAAGGACAATCCTAACCTCAAATTTAAATAGAACGTTCTCACGATTTCTTACAAAGAAAGAATCGCACGCAAGTTTTATGGAAAAGACGAGATGGAATACGTTTGTATGAGACCTACTCTCAGACATATTCGCGGTCGACAGACGGGGCCCGTAAGGCCCATGAATTTATTTCGTAAGCACACACTAAGGTATCATCCTCCAGCTGGTAAACAGCTGCCCACATCCTGTCTTCCGTACAATACTCATCCTTTCTCTCTCACTCTCTCTCTCTTCCCTTTCTCTTTACCTTTAGTTGGGCCCTCATCGTCGGGCCTTGTTCCTTGTACTTTAAGATCGGCCGACCAAGATGGTGGACAGGTGTATCGTTCAGACATACTAACACTTCTTGATACTCAAACAAGTATTAACTTTGGCACGCGACCACCGTACAGCTCTTTTTCCCCATTAAAAATCCATGTAAGGAAGAACTTCTTCTTTTTCTTCTTTTTTTTCATCATCTTCTTCTTCTTCTTTTTATCTTTCGTCTTCTTCCTTCGTCTTTCACACTGCGCTACTGCGCTCGACGGGATACCAAAGTGAACGCACCGTTTAAAGCTTTTATCGCCAAGAAGATGCGCTATCGTGTGTCTTACGTTCTAGCTTTAAGAGCTTTTACGATAAACATCATTGTGTTGAAGAGACAGACAAAGAGAGAGAGAGAGAGAGAGAGAGAGAGAGAGAGAGAGAGAGAGAGAGAGAGAGAGTGTGTGTGTGTGTGTGTGTGAGAGAGGATAGATGGCAACACTATCTTTCACGTTGGATGTCCGTTTTTTCCCGCCATTTTTTCGAATTTTTCGCACATCACAAATCAATCAGTTTACAAGTAATTTCACGTTATTAATAAATAAAAGATTATGTTAGATTTAGATTAATTAGACAGATTGACTTTATTCAGTTTGATTTTTATTCGATAATTTTTACGATTTATCGAAAACCATGTGTTTGAAATAAATATATGATTAATCAAATAAATTAAAGTAGTATCGTAGAATTTGTTTCAATTAGAATATGACGTTAAAATTTTTACCGACAGTATTATGCAAAATTACAATTTTTATTATTTATATTTCTGATTATTATCATGATCTCGGAGAGCGTGGATAAATGTACCGATCTGGTCCTATCCGATCCGATCGATTTTAATCGCTTTGAAAAAGCGAAGGGAGAAAGAGAGAATATGAGAGAGAGAGAGAGAGAGAGAGCTCGGACAAACAGGCTGTCCGACAAGATTTAGTTCGAGTTCTCGGGCCGTTTGCAGTTGCACCTGCATATGGCGCGTGCTACAAAGGTGAAACGCATCTGTCCCATTTCGCGCAATCACGTGCTCCTTTATGCATCTCTCCTCTATCCATTGACTTAATTTGATTACTTTCCATACTTCTTTTCTTACATATATATTTCGCAAGACAAACATTATTAATAAAAAAAAAAGAATGTTATAAAGTGTATCCAAGTAAAAATTTTTTAACGAACTTCACTGAATACAAATATATGGTTCTTTTCCTTTTTGATATATTTACAAATAATTTCATTTCATTTATTTATTTATTTATTTTCACATCATCCCATGTGCGAAGGGATAGAAAATATGAAATAAACAAAACAAAACAAAAAAATATGAGGGGAGAAAAAAAATATTTATCGTAGAATTTTTATAACGCGCGAAAAAGGCCGATCGGTGTCGTTTTGCAGGTGGGTCGTCTTTTCGATGCAGGTGTAACGTCTGTAAACGGCACGTGCATTCGTCGCTATGCTTCTTGTATGTCTCATCCTGTCTCCTCTTACTCACACATATATACATTTTTTTCTTTTCTTTTTCCTTTTTCTTTTCTTTTCTTTTCTTTTTTCCTTTTTTTTTTTATGCACACTTTTTTCTTTCGATATCATCATTATAGTTGAAATAATGTCGACATCATGCATTTCCAAATTAATCAGAAAATAATAATACCCAAATTATATCGTAAAATAATTTGATATTAATATATGTATGTAATATGTCGTATACGTATTTGTGGTTTGATAATCGCAATGACATTTCTAATGATTGCAACGTAGTCTAATGGAAAAAAAAAGAAAATGAAAAAGAGAGAGAGAGAGAGAGAGAGAGGGGATGAAAAGTGAACGTTTTCTTTTTCTTGTCATAGTATCTTGATCTTTGTCCGAGCCTCTGAGAGATCTCTCTAGCATTGCACGTGCAAAGGATCAGAGGTCATGCTGCAATGACTGGTCATTCCTCGACGAGTAGATGTAATCTTTCGCATTCGCACGTATGTGTATGTATTACCTATTTTGCAACATAATCCAGTAAGACCGGTATTTTGAAAAAGTTCTAATGAAAGAATATATATATATATATATATATACATATATATATACATATGTATATATGTATATGCATCTATATATTAGATAAATTACATTAAAAGAAAAAAAAAATTTTTTTTTAACAAATAAAATTGTTTTCAACAAGTGAAGTATCAATTGAAACAAATCATATGGCGAGTTGAACGAAACCTCTTAATAACTCAAACACACACACACACACATGTATATATATATATGTGTGTGTGTATAAATATAGATTTGAGTTGTAATTTTTATGCTAGTGAAAAAAGAAAAGAACCAAAAAGAAAATAAATAACTAAGGAACTTTTCGTAATCCATTATTAGACTTTATTACGACTCGTAAACGTTTATAAAAGATAAAGTGAAAACTCTGGTCTCAAAGAGCAACACGGAGATATAACAGTAATACCACAAACCAACAAGGTAACTGCAATAACAGCAGCAACAGCAGCAGAGCTGCCTGATGAACGCGTGGGCGTTAAACGTGGGGCGACGAGAGTGCAATGTGGGTCACTAGGAAATTGTTAGTCGACTGTCGTTCTGACTGACTTCCTGTGTTGCTATGCGTCTAATGCATACATACATACATACATACATACATATTTTATACATGATAAGTGTCTATGTGGTATGTGTATATCGATAGGTGTACATGTATGCATTTATATACGTACACACGCACACAAGCATGCATGCATGCACGTATACAATGACGATATAGGCGCCATTGTCCGATTCTATCGTAAGATGTGTATAGCATGAGAGACATGCTAAGAAGCAAGGAACACAACAAGACTAAAAAACATAACCTCACTTTTCTTCAACTATCCTATCTATACATAAATGTATACGTACATAGTTATGCAATCTATATATGTATATATATGTATGTATGTATGTTACGTGTTATATACAACGTGTTATATACCAATTGTTAATAATAAAGATATACGAATTTAATTGTTAAACAAAAATAAAAAGAAGAAGAAGAAATATTTGTTTTTATAATTTATACGAACTCTTGGAATAGAATATCTCGATGAAATAGGTAGCTTAAAGACAAAAGAGACAAGAATTATAATAGGGATATGGTATGGAATGAGGAGTGAGGGAATTTGTATGGGAAAGAGAGAAAGAGATAGGTCGACGATTATCTTGAGACTTGGCTAATAAATCATTCGAAGCGTGTGCACGACGGATATCTAATATCAAAGATTTCTGCTAGAGACAACGGAGTCATAGAATCTCGTGTTTACCTGTGTAGCCTTGTCAGCAGGCACCGTTGCAACCAACTTTCTTGCACAATAATATATACTGGAGATTCTTGCCTGGCAAGGATATACAACATCGAGTCTTGCTACCCACGCATCTTTTCCAACGTTGTGTGTTAATAACCGAATTAAAACAAACTAAATATACATCTAACACGTATCCTTATGTACCATTAAATAAATATATAAATAAATAAATAAATAAATAAATAAACAGTAGAATTTAAAATTATGTGGTTAAGTTCCAAATGCGATATATTTGATGCGCCATATTTGAAAACTTCTCGTTGAACTTATTTACATTTTATTTTATACTTCTTCTTTTTCTTCTATTTTTTTTTTTCTTTTTTTATTCTTTTGCTCGTTTATTTTTGTTTTTGAAAGTATATGAATTTTGTTTTTTTCTTTTTTAATTTCATTTGTAAATTTCGTTTGTTCCAAAAGTATTTCTATGGCGTTTGTAATATCAATTATTGAATTTGTATTACAGAAAATTATATGTACATATGTTTATGTATATGTATGTACGTATATATGGATATGTTTAAATATCGTATAATACCTACGATAATTTCCTACCGTAGAAGGTAAATTCTCATGGGTATAAAATGAGATTCGAGAAGAGAAAGTCAGTCGCGTGGCCATGCACGCGCCGACGCCATATTATACCATACAATACCATACCATGCTATTGGTATGCCATGGCTAACTCGAAGATAACGAAATTACATTTGAGAAAGATTGCTTTAAGAATGGATGAGTTTTTTCTTCTCTCCTAGAGAAATTTTTTTATCCTAAAAAAAGAAAAGAAATAAAATGAAATAAAATAAACAAACGAATAAATAAATAAATGGTGCAGCCATCTTTTCTTTTTTCTTTCTTTCTTTTTTTTTTTTTTTTCTTGTGTAAGAAAAAACAATATCACGTTATCATAAATTACGCGTAGACCTGTCGAGCTAACGAAAAAAAATAATCATACAAATTAAAACGGTATTATTATAATTTTTAAATATAAGGGAATAAAAAAAAAGTCAAAATGAAAGAGAAAATTCTCTGTTAAAAATGATTCCAAGAAATGCATACATATTTATATATATAGATATATGAAGTAACGAAGACAAGGGGAGAGACGATAAACGATGATGAAAGATGGCGGAAATAATACATGTATTGTAAACGTTTAACCTTTGGTTAATATCGTACGATCACCCCTTTCAACTTCTTAAATGGTTACGGGTAGATTCAGGAACGATAAAATTCAGAAAAAGAAGAAACCGAAACGAACAGAGTTATTCCTTTCCGGCTTGGACAGTAGTAGTAGTAGGTTGTGACTTATTTTTTTTTTTTTCTTTTTCTTTTTCTTTAGTGTTTAATGTATGTGTTAATAAGAGGTACACACGGATATATCAAGTAAAAGGGTTCGAAGGGCTAAGGAAAAGGTGTGTGAATGCGTTTGGTTGGCCCTATCGTTATCTCTCGGTCGTTCGTGCGAGACGTTAAGGACAAAACGCTCGTTAATAGGTCATACACTCGGTCTCGTAATTAATTTATGAGGTGCTAAAGCGGCCTCGTGGCTCCGAGAGAAAGCGAGAGAGAGAGGAAGAGAGAGAGAGAGAGAGAGAGAAAGGGTGCATTAAAATGCACCCCCTTTTCGTTGGATCATGCAACTCTACGGAGAAAATACGACGCGTCCGTAAGCGAGAAGTCAAACACATGACTCATACGTCATCACCGATTAATGGCGGCAAATTTCAAATATCCATTATCCCCGAAGTTGGTTTTAATTAAGAATATTTCAATTATTAGTCACATGTGATCTTTTCCTTCTTTCTTTTTTATTTTTTCTTTTTCTTCTTTTCTTTTTTAATATTAAAAATGTCACCTTCATTCACGAAGTTGGTTCAAATCACTCTTTTATTAATTTTATTTTTGTTTTGTTAACATTAAAAATTTCTTCTTTGTCCGTCTTTTTATATATATATATATATTTCTTTTTTATTTATTTGCAGTATTATTAGTGATTTAAAAAAATATATATATATATATATATATATATATATATATATATATATATATAATTTTCTCTGTAATAAAAGTGTTTGAGAATCAGAAAAAAAATATACAAAATTAATGTCCGAAGATTATTCATATTTTATCTAATCTAAGTTTTATATTTATATATACATATACACATGTATATAAACAAGCAGATAGGATACATGCGTAATGTGATATTAATAAAAAGCAAAATGGCGACTGTTGAACAGCTGTTAAAATGTCTCCTTGTTATTCTCACATTTACCACATTGTTTCATCAGCTTTGTGGCAGGTCACGTTTATCTTCTCTTTCAAAATTATGTGTGTATGTATATATATATATATATATATTTATACTATTATATTTCTGAAACAGATGACAATATATTTTCGCCAATAAATGTGTACGATAATAGCAACGATTATTTGCTCTCCTTGAAATATTTTAACAACGCGCCAGACCTCGTATTTCGTTCTGTCCTCGACGTGTGAAAAGTCTACTTACTATTACATATATGAAAGTACACACGGACTCAGGTATATATGTACATATATCTACGATTATATTCTTTTTTCTCTGTCTCTATCAATATATACATATATATACAGACATACACACACACACATATATATATATTTGAATATATATGAATATATGATGTATTTATGTGCGCCATTTTATCGCGTTTTACGATAAAATGAACAAAAAAGAAAAAAAAAAATAAAAAAGGATACACGAGAGACAAGAAATTAAAGTGGCTTATCTGTGCACACACATGCATAGGACGAAAACTACAACCTTGGTGTAATAATTTCTACTAATATATTTCTATAGGGTGTGCCAAAAAAAGTTCTTTGGATGTTTTTTTTCTTTTTCTTTTTTTCTTGAAGAAATCTATTTGCTCTCTATCGATAATTTTTAAGCTAATTCTTCTTTTTCTTTTTCTATTTTTTTTTTTTGCTCTCTGTTCTTTTTCTTCTCTTTTGCAGATTGTACAATTACAAGAGCTTTAACAGAGAACTGTCTTTAAATATATATTTACATTTTAAAGATGAATATGCATATGAATCTGTATTATGATGCATATACAAGCGGATATATTATTACTACACATATATATATATGTATGTATGTATGTATGTACGAACATATACTTTCTCACGGTCCGTTTATTATTAGGATCTTTCGCAACGAGCCACTGACATTTGCTCGTTCTTCGTTCACTTTTGTGTTCTACTCCTACACACTCCACTAAAGTTTCCTCGAGTGTACCAGAGTGACTCATTCCTTGAAGACAACGAACCCCGAAAAGGAAACGACGAGTGAACGGCCCAATGAATGGAATTCTTATGAATGAATGAATTTACTACCGTCGCCAATTCTTTTTTTTTTTTTCTTCCTCTCACTTCTTTTTCTTTTATTGATCGTTCAATAACCCATTCTAAGTTTTCTCTCTCTCTCTCTCTCTCTCTCTCTCTCTCTCTCTCTCTTTCCCTCTATCCGTTTTATTTTTTTAACTTATTCGATGAAATTGTTTAATTTTTTAATATAGATTGAAACACACCAACTTTTAGGTGAGCTAAAAATTTGCAAATGAAAAAGAAAAAAAAAAAAGAAAGAAAGAAAAGAGAGAATCGTTTTAAAAAGTCTCTCCCAATTTTTAATGTCACCTATGTAAACTTTTTTGAGTTACCCATATTTATGAAATTAAAATAAATGTGGTTCGATAAAACGAGTGTTAATTATCGTAGCGATTAAAATCACTCACGTTATAACTAGTCCTTCCTTTGAAGGTGAAACGAAACGCCAGAACGTGTCACGCACGCGTATGCACATTTCGTATGCAACTATCGCGATAATCGACGACAAATCGAGGCCTCGACGAACCTACACACTACCAATCAACCAACCAACTAACCAACCAATCAAGCAGCCTACTTGATTTTTATTTCGAGGTCATTACAACGAAAAAAATTTTTCATTTATTCTCCGTCGGAATTTAATAATTTACTTTTATTTTTATTTATTTATTTATTTAAAGTATGTCCCTTTAAATGATACTCCTGTTAATGTTACAGCAGATCGGAAAAAAGATTCTTGGGGCCCTTGTGATTAGGGAAAAAAAAAAAAAAAAAAAAAAAAATTGGCAAAAAAAATTATTAACCTGAAAAGAAGTCCTGAGAAAGAGTTAATTGATTCTTAAAAATCACTTAAGAATTTTTGGCCCGCATCCTACAATAATACAGTCTTTATGTAATTTATGATTAAGATTAAAGTGTGTGTGTGTGTGTTTATGTGTGTCTATCTGTCTGTCTGTGTATCTGTCTATCTTTTTTCTTTTTTACATAAAAACAATGATTAAATATTAAATCAATTAACGAGATAATAATACGCGTCAATTAATCTCACTGATTAATTTATATATATATATATATATATATATATATACACAATATATGTAATTTGATTTTAACTTGATCGATTCCTTTTTTTTTCCTTGTGTTTCAAGGGCGGTGAAAGCCTTCCAGCAGGTGCTATGGGTGGAACCAAGTTTTCCACGAGCCTGCGAGGTTCACCTAAGGCTTGGGTTGATGTTGAAGGTCCACGCTGACTTCGATGCAGCTTTGAAGCACCTGACGTTAGCTTTGATCGATGCAACCACACCTGCTTCCTTCTCAAAACTCGAAAGTAAGATTCTAATTTTATTAATCGTTCCTTTTCCCGATCCATGATTCGCACGTAATAAATAATATTTATATCGTGATTTACTTTTTCCTGTTTCCGTTCATTTTATCAGAAAAAGAGAGATAGAGAAAGAGAGATGAGAGAGAGAGAGAGAGAGAGAGAGAGAGAGAGAGAGAGAGAGAGAGAGAGAAACTATATATAATATACATATACATTATTTATTCTAGTAATTAAAATAATATGCATATTCATTTGAATAATTAAAATAATAGAAATATATTATGCGAACTCAACTATATGAATTTTTAATTTATTTATCTATTTTATTTTATATATTGTATGTACATATATATAAAATTAAATTTTTGAATGTGACCACTTTTAGAAGTGTATAATTTTCTATTTTTCTATATTTAGAAAAAAAAAAAAGAAATAAATAAATAAAAAGAAATGAAAATAAATAAATGTTCGAAATCGTATTGTATCTCTTGTTTTTTTGTTTCTTTTTTTTTTTATGAGTAATGATTTTTATAAGTAATTCACGTAAATGACTTTATCTCAGAATAATCTCTCTCTCTCTCTCTCTCTCTTCGATCATTTCGATCACTTTCTTCTCGTCAAACTTGACCTACTTTTCTAATGTGCGCGCGATAGTGACAGCATGTGGTGGTAGTGGTGGTGGTGGTGATGGTGGTGGTGGTGGTGTTGGTGGTGGTGGTGGAGGTGGTGGTAGTAGTAGTAGTAGTAGTATATCACATCGCCTGTGCTTTCAGGGCAATGACTCTATTCCGTAGGAACGCGAGAGTTAGTCGGTTAAGTCAGAGAAGAGAGACGACCGAGTGCTTCGAGGAAACGCGTAACGCGCGCCGAGAGTGTCAAGGTCGTTGCCATTTAAATCGAATATCCCTTCGGTATATATTGCGGTTAATAACCTCGTTTTTCAAGGTTGCTGACGGTTTTTTCTTTCTTTTTCCGCTTTTTTTTTGTTTTTTCATCCTTCAAACAGTTCCTCTAACTTCACGTTTGTCCACTATCATTCTTACAATGTATCCATTACTTCTTTCTATTTTTATTTCTTATGTACTTTTTTTCAATCGTCATGCTGGTATCGTAATTTCTAAATATACGACAAAAATTTTTAAAAGTAAAAGAAAATGTAAACAAAATTATATATATATATATATATATATATATATGTATTGTATTATATTATATTATATGTATATGTACACTACGAGCACAAAAAATTCTCAAGCTTATATATATATATATATATATATATATATATATGTGTGTGTGTGTGTGTGTGTGTGTGTGTATAGTTTTACAATATGACAAAAAAAACGAGGAAAAACAAAGAAAAATTAACCCAGAAAGTCTCTCAAAAATGAGTAATCAATTTTTAATATCACTCTAGGAAGATATTTTGTTGGGGGGCGGTGTCATTCTATATATATAAAAATATATATATTCTTTTTTTTTTAAACAATTGTTTTACATATTATAACTTTTTAAAAATTATTATTATTATTATTATTATTATTATTATTATTATTATTTATGATAATCATTAAAATTGGATATTCTCTATAAGAAAAGATTATTTTTATCATTCAAATGAACTTTTACTGAGCATTGAATAAATTTGAAGGTAGTCTTCTTTTTTTCTTTTTTTTAAACAATAGAGATTGATCATTTAACTTTTACATTTGTCTGATTTAACTTTCATTTATGTTAATTGTGAGTTTAATACAAGGAATAAATTATTGAGTCATCGAAATTACAAATTTTCCACTCTCCACACTCTTACTCTCTCTCTCTTTCTCTCTCTTTCTCGTTATTATTATTAGTAATAAAATCATATCTGTTTTCCAAGAAATTTTCGTATTTTAGTCATAGGTATATCCAAGCGGAAGTTGAGGAGTATCGTTAATCGTAATAAAATGAAATCTCGTCTCCATTCATTTCGATCAGTGACATATTCGGTCAATGGTGTCTATCATTCTCTTTCTATTTCTCATACACGCATACTCTCTCTTTCTCTTTCTCTTTGAACTGTTACAAAGTTGAGACAGGTGATTTCAATTTCCATTTAATTAATCTTTCAATTAGCGTGTGTGGAAGCAATATTTCAGTTTATATCACTCGAAAATTTGTGTTTTTAATTATAATTATTCTCTCTTATGTCGTCGCTATTATGCCAGATTTATCTATATTCTATTGATAGAACGAGAGAAAAGTTTCAGTGGTTCTCAACCACTCTAAATTTTTTTCTGTTCTTGCTATTTTCTTTCTTTTCTTTTATATATATATATATATTTATTTTTTTTTCTTTTTCTTTTCCTTTAATATTCTTCAACTCAAATTTAATCACATGACTAATGTTAAATATTTTATGTAATCTGTAATCTAAGAGATTTTACATGTATTTGTACGTTATAAAAAGAGGAAAAAAATATATATATATATAAAGATATTAATCACATATTTTTATTTATTTATTTATTTTTTTTTAATTGCAGTCAAATTTCATATCGCTCACCTGTACGAAGTTCAAGGAAAATATCGTCTAGCAAAGGAGCATTACGAAGCTTTACTCAAGGAAAAGGCTTTGCCGTCGCATTTAAAGGCTGACATTTGTCGTCAGTTAGGTAAGGTTAAAAAAGAATATATATATATATATATAAATATATACACATACATATATCGTCTATTAACAGTTTATACAATAACACAATAAAAATATCATTATCATTATCATCGTCATCGTCATTAGTATAAATCAATTGTTAACATGCTATTCTTCCAATGAGAAATTTTTCTCTTCTTCTTTTTTTAATTTTTTTTTTTTTGGAGGAACAGGATAAACTCATGGTGTTCCTCGTTTTCGGCCTAAGGTGGTTCAACCATAGTGTATACCAAGTAGCAGACACGTGTATTGATTTATTCTGAGTTAGGGGGGTGAGGAAAAGGGTACTAGAGGGTGGAACGAAGCGAGATAGAAATGAAGAGAGGAGAGGGAGAGGTGCGTGTGCACGAGGAACGAGCTAAATCTGTGAGTGTGTGTTTGTTTGTGTGTGTGTATGTATGTGTGAGAATGTGCGTTTGTGTGTGTGTGAGAGGGGGGAGAGATAGATAGAGAGAGAGAAAGAGAGCAAGATTGTATGTGTTTTCTGTGTACACATATATGAAGTAATAGATGAGGGTTGGTGAGATTGTGATTCTCATTCTGTCCTTGTCTCTCCAATATATATATATATATATATATATATATATATATATATATACACCTTTATCCTCTGTCCCTTTCTCTCATCTTTCTTCACCTTCAGGACGAGCTATTTTCCCTTCCTCTTTTTTCTTTTTTCTTTTTTCTTTTTTCTTTTTCACGGGGGCTCCTCTTCTGTTCCTCTTCTGCTCCTTTTTTTCCCGTTTGCCCTTTCGGCGTTTCGTATCTGGCAGATGGTACTCACATACACTCTGCAGTTTTTTCTCCGTTCTATTATATATATACATATATGTGTATGTGTGTGTATGTTAGGTTATGTTAAATAGTGATTAATGCTAATCTATTTATTCTTGTTATTATTAATTATCTATATGTATATATATATATATATATATATATATATATATATATATACTTATATATTATATTCTTATATTTCTTCTATATATTTCACTGAGAACATTGTTTATTGTAAATGTTTTCCTAACCTGTATCGGCAATGATTCTCGTTATCCTGACCTACTTAGATCTATAAAAATATTTCATCTGAAAATATAAATAAGATAAAAGGAGTATGTTAGTAGTTATTATTATTATTATTATTTTGTTTTTCTTTTTTATACTTACAGAAACTACATTTACGTATTTGTATGTACATATGTATATAAAAATTTTTTCTCTAGTAGTTTTACTTGTGATTTAAATCACGCCATTCAATCAAATTAATAATTGACACAATTTCATCGAATGAAATCATTCGAATTTAACGCTGCGTTCTCAACACATTCAAAGCCATAAAATTTCAAATCTATTTTGAACCGATCAATGTTGATCCTGATAGAATTTTAATAAACAAATTCCATTTATATTACTGCAAAACATAAACAATATTAATGACTTAAAAATTATACACACACATTCGTAACATTCGTAATGTTACCATAACCTTGAAATCAATTTATACATTTATATAAACAATGTCAATAATATCAAAGTTACTTTGGTTATATTTATAAATGTTCATAAATTTATCATAACCTCCAAAAAATATATATACCTATTTATATAGATATATATATATATATATATATATATATATATATATATATATATACATGTATGCATATATAGCAGTGAAACGTTCGTAAGCTTAATTGCCACTGCGCCTTGCTCGGATATTCGAACGTTTATAACGGATCAATTTGAGTGAGAGGAAGGAAGATGCCGTGAGCTCGGAACAGTAAGCCGGTTTGTCAGGGGATGCACTCAGCACCCCCTCCGATGCACCGAACGATGCACTTTGAAGACAAGAGAGAGAGAGAGCGAGAGAGAGAGACCACACAACCTACCTGCTGGTACCTCTTACTGGGCCGAAACGGTACAGGACTCCTCTCTTCACAACCTGTTTACGGCTTCTCGCGTGTTGGTACCGTGACCGGTTCGACGATCTTCCTTTTTTCCCCTTTCTCCTCCCTCTCCCACTCTTCTCCTTCCTTCTCTCTCTCTCTCTCTCTCTCTCTCTCTCTCTCTCTCTCTCTCTCTCTCTTCCTTTTATTTATTTATTTTATTAATACACATCCTATCGTGTGTATTCGACGTTGTGTTGGTTTTTTTTTCCTTTTTGTTTTATTTTCTTCTTATTCTTATCTTCCGTTACTACGCAGGAACAGTTTTAAAAATAGCGCGCCATTTTTTAAATCATTTTTATTCTAACAACCTTTTTCATATTTTCTTTCCTCTCACCCGTCATTCTTGACGTACTTATTTTTATTTTGAATTATTATAATCGCGTTATAATCCAGGATATTATATCCTAATAAATAAATAAATAAATAAATAAATAAATATATATACATATATGTGTATATATAAATAAATTAAAAAAATATGAAATATTTTATATTAGAAGTATTATTTCCTTTCTTTTTTCTTGCTTAACTATATCAATTTTTATTTCATTTATTATCGTAAGCGATGAGAATAAAAATGTTATAAAAAATAATTCGATAAATTTCTAACAAATGCGCGTTAAGTTTTATCATTTGACGTAAAGAATAAAGAAAAGAAAAAAAGAAGAAAAGCCGTAGAAATATTTACATTATCCGTTTAATATAACGAAAATGCAATAAATTTCAAGATTAATTACGTCATATAAAGTGTAATGAAAGAGAAATGGAGTATAAATTTTAGCAATGATAGTGAAAAGAAATTTTCTTTTTTTTCTTTTTCTTTTTCCTTTTTTCTTTTTTTACCACTCCTATTTCTACGCCTATGTTTTATAGAGGGGATGTAACTCGAGATGCAAGGGAGAGGAGGAAAAAGAAAGTGAGGGTAAAAGTAGCTACCCCTAGACTATACCTGCAAAAATCTATTCAGTTTGGCATTGGTCTAGTAGTAATAAAGGAAACAGACTTCCTCTTTTTCTTTCAGTACTATTCTCTGACTCCTCAGACTAAGTTCCCTTGAAGATTCACATTCATCTTAGAATATAAGGAACGAGAACGTAAAGTTTCATCAACATATTTGATACATGTTTTTCTTCTCATACGTAAGAATAAATTATTTGAATATTTTTTCTTATATATATATTTTTTTTTTCTTTTTTGTTACAGGATGGATGTACCATGTTGTTGATTGTTCCGTATTAGGTGTAACTAGACAACAGAAGCAAGCTATAGCTATTCACTGTTTACAAAAGTCTATTGAAGCTGAGCCTAAAAGTGGACAGAGTTTGTATCTTCTTGGAAGGTGTCTTGCTGCTTCTGGAAAAGTTCATGATGCGTTCATCGCTTATAGGTAATTAATAATTAACATTTAATTGATTTTTAATATAATATGTACATTTAATACGGTTTACATTTGGTTAGTAATCTTCTATACCTTTGTAGAAATTCCGTGGAAAAATCAGAGGGAAACGCTGATACCTGGTGCAGTATAGGTGTTCTATACCAGCAACAGAATCAGCCTATGGATGCACTCCAAGCTTACATATGTGCTGTACAATTGGATAAATCGCATTCAGCTGCCTGGACGAATTTGGGCATTTTATACGAGAGCGTTAGTCAACCAAAGGACGCATTAGCTTGTTACGTCAACGCATCTAGGTAACGTGAAGTACTATAGTCTTAAAAAAAAAAGGAAAAAATTGCACGTGGGTAAAAGAACTTGTTGAAAAGGCATACCAACTTTATTCCTGTGTGTTTAGCTGTGTGTGTATATACATATATATGTGTATATATATATATATATATGAAAGAAAAGAAAAAAAAAGAAAATGTTTAAAGATGTTATGTAAGTGGGTAAAATTAAAAAATGAAAAGCGCTTGTAAAACATTTCTTAAGGAAAATATTCTATGTCAAAATTTTTGAAGGTTTTGAATCATTATCAATTAATCCATCGTCGAAAATTTCGTTTATCTTTGTAAATTGTTATTGTTTATATATCTTGTACTTTATACTTTATAGTAGGGGCAACTTCTGCCTCATTCGACATGAGTGATACAAGAAAAGAGAGCTGTTGTAAGTCAAAGACCAGGTATTCGTTTGACTGAATCAAAGGCTCACCTGGTCACACAGTAAATAATAGTCTTTGCAAAAATTTGTTTTATATATTTTATAGAGGAAACAACAATACTCCTAATTGTACGGGCCCATTGGTAGGCCTTGGCGGTGCTAAGTCTGGTGGTAATACTCCGATGAACCCATCTTTACAACAGCGAATAAACTTTTTACAAAGTCACCTAAGTCAAGCACCAATGCCCTCTGTTGCTGCCAAGTAAGTTAATTTTAGGATGATGAAAATAAAAGAAAAAAGGTAATGTTTCTTTCTACCTCAAAGAGAAACATTAATATCTTAAATGATATAAAGAAAATATAAATTATTTCTTTTTTCTTTTTTTTGCAGAAGGCGGCAATTGCCGTCAATAGAAGAAGCTTGGAATTTACCAATAAGCGCAGAAATGTCTAGTAGACAACAGCAACAACAACAACCCCCTGGTGGTCCAGGATATAAATATGGTGCAGCACCATCTGGACCACCGCCACCTTATCCTCAAACTCAAGGGCAAAGTTTAAACACAAAAAGATTTAAGGTAACAATCTAAATATTTCTCCGATGATATTAATGATAAAATCCAAAATATTATATTAGAAGTGACTGTGATTAATTTTGAAAAAAAAAAAAAATTTTGATTATCAGCCTGGAGATGATTCAATATCACCTCCGTCTCCGCAAAGGCCTCCGCCATTTTATTTATCGCCACAACAATTACAAATGTTGCAATTTTTGCAACAAAATCAAAGTAGTTTAACGCCACAACAGCAGGGTTTACTTGCACAACTTCAGCATCAGTATAGAGCGATGCAACAACATCAACAACAAATTAGATTGCAGCAACAACAAGCTGCTCAGAGAGGGCTTAGGCCAGGACAACCAGGTTATCCTACTGCTTATACTCATGGACAGCCGTCTGGGCAACCTGGTGTTATAAAAAATTATGGTATCCCTCAGCAACCGGTATATAATTTTCTCCTTTATATATATATGTATATGTATATGTATATATATATATGTGTATACACACACACGCACACACACGCATACACACAGATGTTCAATATATATTGATAAAAATAAAATATATCTTAATGTCAATATTGTTTTCAGTTACAGCAAGGAGGAACTGTTGCTTTACAAACAGGATTTTCCGACTCAAACGTAGGCTACAATACCGTTGCAACGGGTAACACACAGACACCTGGCATGCCTTATAAATCTGCTTCTGATCCTAATTATCCTCAAAGACAATTAACTCAGAGCGGTCAATTCAATCAGTATCAGTCGAATCAATATACGGCACAAGGTTATGCTCAGATCTCTTCTACGACAAGTAGTTATCCTGAAGGTTCAGCAGGAAACAAGGACTTGGGTGTTACGGATCAAGAATTGCAAGCTTTATTGTCTCAGAAAGACATTGCGACGTCATTGGCGGAGGACTTGTTAAAACATTTTGGATCAGAGGATTTAGACGTTAAAGAAGAACCACCTGGTATTATGAACAATGGTACTTTGAGTTCTGGTCCATTTTCTCCATCCAATATGGAAGAAAATCCTGATAAGATAAAGGAAGTTAAAATGGAAAAGATGGATGAAATTCAACCATCGTCTACCTCCAATATAGAAATGTTCGATAAACACGAGTCTAAATCATCGATTCCAGTGGTCGAAACTATAAAATGTGAGGCGACGTCTAGTACAAATAAAAGTGAATCTATAACGCGAACAGAACCTGTTCTCAAATTAGAGAGTTTGTGCGAGTCGCAGCCAGAACAAGAATTAAGTATAGAAATGGATTCGAAAACTATTGTCGAGGCGTGTAAGGGCCAAGGATTAAAGGGAGTTCCAAATTGTTCGATATTAAGTGACCGTTCACCTCCACCGGCACCTCCAGATCCTCCTAGTCAAAGATTGACCAAGGAACAACTCTTACCACCTACGCCTAGTGTCTATTTAGAGAATAAGAAGGATGCATTCAGTCCACAATTACAAGAATTTTGTCTGAAACATCCTATAGCCGTAATCCGTGGTTTAGCGGCCGCCCTTAAATTAGACTTAGGTCTTTTTTCAACTAAAACATTAGTAGAAGCTAATCCCGATCATGGTATCGAAGTTAGAACACAAGTTCAACAGACGAGCGATGAAAATTGGGATCCAGTAATGGGTAGGAAGGTTTGGGGTTGTATTAGTCATAGAAGTCATACAACTATAGCTAAATATGCTCAGTATCAAGCTTCGAGTTTTCAAGAAAGTTTGAAGGAAGAACGTGAAAAGTCTCAGGGCATACATACATCGAACTTGTCGGATTCAGATTCGAAGGATAGTACAGGCGCAGTTAGGCGAAAGAAAAATGCATTTGGACTTGCTGGTCGTCCAGGTTCAAAAATGTTACGTTTTGGGACCAATGTCGACTTGTCCGATGAGAGAAAGTGGAAAATTCAATTACAAGAACTTATGAAGTTACCTGCTTTCGCAAGAGTTGTGTCAGCTGGCAACATGCTCAGTCATGTTGGTCACGTTATATTGGGAATGAATACCGTGCAATTATATATGAAGGTATGTGGAATATTATCTTGAAAATATTTTCAGCTGACTAAAGTTAATATACATATATATGCATACATATATACATAAATATTTCTTTTTTTTTTTTGTATAGGTGCCTGGAAGTAGAACACCTGGTCATCAAGAAAATAATAATTTCTGTTCAATCAATATTAATATCGGACCGGGTGACTGCGAATGGTTTGCAGTACCTGATGCTTATTGGGGTGTCATTTGTGCCCTATGCGAACGTAATAATATCAATTACCTTCATGGTAGTTGGTGGCCTTCGTTAGAAGATTTATATGAAGAAAACATTCCTGTCTATAGGTTTTTGCAAAGACCAGGAGATCTTGTTTGGGTCAACGCTGGTAAATTAATTTAAATTATATCTCCGTTACAAATAAAGAAAAATTCTTTTAACAATTTTTATTAATTATTTCTTAGGTTGTGTACATTGGGTGCAAGCAGTAGGTTGGTGTAATAATATTGCGTGGAATGTAGGACCATTAACTGCTCGCCAATATCAGCTTGCTATAGAACGTTACGAATGGAACAAATTACAATCCTTCAAATCCATAGTGCCAATGGTTCATCTATCTTGGAACTTAGCTAGAAATATCAAAGTGTCGGATCCAAGGCTATTCGAATTAATTAAAAATTGTCTATTAAGGACAATGAGACAGTGTTGTTTAATATTAGAATTTGTAAAGAGCAAAGGTGTAGAAGTTCGATTTCATGGACGTGGAAAGAACGAAGCATCGCATTATTGTGGACAATGCGAGGTAAGAAATTTTCATTGGATTGTTTTATTCATTGAAGAAACTCGATTTATAAAAAGCGTGCCATTTTCTGTTTTTTCATTCCTTTTTTTTTTTTTTTGTTTTGTTTTCTTCTTCTTTTCTTTTTTTTCCTTTTGTTTATTTTGTCTTTCTTTTGCAGATCGAAGTATTTAATATCTTATTTATACGTGAACAAGAGAAACGTCATGTCGTGCATTGTATGGATTGTGCTCGTAAACAAGCACCATCGTTGGAAGGATTTGTTTGTTTGGAAGAATACAGAATGCGAGATTTGATGGACGTTTACGATGGATTTACTTTACACACCTCATTGAACGCTCCTTCGTTATCAGGACAAGCCAGCCAATCCTCCTGAGGTTACATGCAACACAGATATTTGGACTTCTTAGGCACTTTACAGTGACTTAGATAGTACAATTTCTGTGTATAATATATATATATATATATAAATATATATATATATATATATATATATATATATATATATATATAAATAATTTATCTAATTAATAATAAATCTGTTAGTAATCACGACGTACCTGAGAGCTGAAAAAAAAAGTAAAGATAAAGACGACGACGATGATGATGATGTGTGTGTATGTAAATATATATATATATATGTATATATACATACATACATACATACATACACCATGAGAAAAATGAAAGATAATCTTTGTCACAGATAACTCTAATAGTTATCTTTTTAATCTTTCTTTAAAGTACCATTTATATAATAGTAATAATAATAATAATAATAATAGTAATAATAGTAATAATAATAATAATAATAATAATAATAATAATAATAATAATAATAATAATAATAATATTAATGATGATAATAATAATAATAATAATAATAATAATTAATGATAATTAATGATAATTAATGATAATTAATAATTAGTTCGATTGTTTGGAAATTTTGCAAGAATTTCGTATTTTCTAATTCTATTTCTCCGAGCTCTCGGGTATGGTTCTATTGTTGAATTCGAGAGAAGACTGTTTTCAATTGTAAATTAATTGAGTGAGAAAAAAAACTATGAGTATGTGTGTGTGTGTGTAAAGTATAAGGAGGAAAGGATGACGATAACGAAGGAAGCGCGCGCTTGTATATTAGTTACCAAATTCGATTAAACATTATTAAGATTAATCCGAATTTAGAATTAATAATGTTTAGTAAAAATCTGACGCGAAAAAAAAAGAAACAAAAAAAGAAAAAAGAAGGAAGATAAGAAAAGAAAATAGAAGAAAAAAGAAAAGAAGATTAGAAAGAAAAGGATCTTGCATTCTTTTGAACTGTTTCTTATATATAGTTAAGAGATTAAGCGATAAGTGATTTTTTTCTCTTCGATCTTATAATTATGTCTTAATTAGCTAATTAATTAATTGATTAATTAATTAATGTTTTTTTTCTTTTCTTAGATCTCTCATTTTACTTCTTATAATTAAGGAAAAGTGGTCGAACGAGCTAGTTAAAAAAATTTAATTAGAAAAAGAAAAATAATAATAATAATAATAATAATAATAATAATAATAATAATAATAACAATAACAATAACAACTCTGCGAGAACATTTCACTGCCACATAAGGATTACGTTGGAGAACAGTGTTCTCATTTATTATTATTATAGTTCAAATTCATGAACTATTATTAAGTATCGTTAACTACTTTTAAATTGATTAGAATATCTATTGAATGATAAATAAAAGTAATTTAAATAAAAGCGAAACAAAAGAGAGAGAGAGAGAAAGAGAGAGAGAGAGAGAAAAAAAAAGGGTAAATGACAAGAACTGATTGAGAAATTTGTACAAAGTGTGTCGAGATGAAAAATTATTATATTATTATTATCATCATTGAATTGATTTTGATGAAAATCATTCTCTTGTATAAAAGTGGCGGCATATGACAATGGCTAAAGTTCTAATCTCTACTGCCTAGAATGTATAATAGCTAATATTATTTTCTACGTCCAAATATAATGATAAGATAAAAGAATTATAATCCGAGGTATAAGGAGAATTGGCCCGTACTATCTATTCAAAAAAAGAAAAGAAAGAAATGAAAAAAAAAAAAAAAAAAAAAAAAAAAAAAAAAAAAAAGAAAAAAATAAGAAAAAAGAACATTTTTTCTAAACGTCAGAAAATGATTAAGATGGCCTTTAGAAAAAAAAAGAAACAAAAAAAGAAAAAGAAAAAATATAGAACGAACAGAATGTTCCAAAGAGTTGTCCAAATGATTGTGTTACAAACTATTTTTATTTATTTATTTTTTTTTTTGTTTTATTTTTTTTATTTTTTTTTTTACTTTATAAAAAACTATTAATTTTGTGTAACGTCTAATGTTTTGTATAATGTTCATTAAATTTCTATGATCTTGTAATTGATTAAAAAAAAAAAAAAAAAAAAAAAAAGAGTAAAGCGATTAAAATTGTTTAACAAATAATTTATTGTAAATACTTTGTAATGTTTTA